>NC_079211.1:108112156-108346642 GCF_029633865.1 Lampris incognitus
CACAGCGGATCATCCGTTTCCATTTCTTCCTGTCTTCTGCGTCTTCCTCTGTCACACCAGCCACCTGCATGTCTTCCCTCACCACATCCATAAACCTCCTCTTTGGCCTTCCTCTTCTCCTCTTCCCTGGCAGCTCCATATTCAGCATCCTTCTCCCAATATACTCAGCATCTCTCCTCCACACATATCCAAGCCATCTCAATCTTGCCTCTCTTGCTTTGTCTCCAAACCGTCCAACCTGAGCGATCCCTCTAATATAATCGCTCCTAATCCTGTCCTTCTTCGTTACTCCCAGTGAAAATCTTCGCATCTTCAACTCTGCCACCTCCAGCTCCGCCTCCTGTCTTTTCATCAGTGCCACTGTCTCCAAACCATACAACGTAGCTGGTCAAACTACCATCTTGTAAAATCTTCCCTTTAACTCTTGATGGTACCCTTCTGTCACAAATCGCTCCTGACACTCTTCTCCACCCACTCCACCCTCCCTGCACTCTCTTCTTCACCTCTCTTCTGCACTCCCCGTTACTTTGAACAGTTGACCTCAAGTATTTAAACTCATCCGCCTTCGTCACCTCTACTCCTTGCATCCTCACCATTCCACTGTCCTCCCTCTCATTCACGCATAGGTATTCCATCTTGTGCCTACTGACTTTCATTCCTCTTCCCTCCAGTGCATACCTCCACCTCTCCAGGCTCTCCTCAACCTGCTCCCTACTCTCGCTACAGATCACAATGTTATCCGCAAACATCATAGTCCTTGGCGACTCCTGCCTGATCTTGTTCCATCAACTTGTCCATCACCATTGCAAATAAGAAAGGGCTCAGAGCCGATCCTTGATGTAATCCCACCTCCACCTTGAACCCATCCATCATTCCAACCGCTCACCTCACCACTATCACACTGCCCTCATACATATCCTGCACCACTCTGTTACGTGAACCTGAACTGTTACTCAGTTCAGGTTCCATGTAAAGAATTTGCCTCTTGAGGCTATTTTGGAGGAGCCGGGTCACTTGAAGATACCAATTGGTTACTTCAAAATCGAGCACCCCCTTTGTGTCTTTTACATTTGATAATGGTTTCAACCAGACCCTAGAAATACCAGATGCTGGTTTGTAGCAATTGAGATGAGGAACTGATGAACTTGGGACCCATTATGAAGAAAAAAAAATTCTTTTTTCACCTGACAGGAGGCACATGTACGGATCTATCAACTAGATGGCTGAGAGAGACTAACATTTTGGGATTTGAATTTATACATTTTGTATGACATAATTACCTGTACTTTTAATGCATGACGAACATGTGAGGTATGCCTTGTTAAATGGCTATAACTATATTGAATGCAACATATTTTTCCAGGCCATTTTTGTGTTGCTTATTACTTTTTCAGACAAGTGAATAATTAAAAAAAAATATCCATAGCTAAAGAAGTTCTGTTGCATTGAAGATATAACATTACGAGGACTTATTAACTTTTTCACCTTGTCCGAGAAGTATGTCACTAGCGGATTAAAACATGTTCATATATTACTTTGAAGAAATTGATTCCAAAAAGTAACTATCTTTTCAACTTTACAAGGCTTCTGTATCATAAGGCAGACAGGTAAAGATGCTTGCACTTACTTTTGGTTAATTTAGCTGATTCCATCTCAACTGATTCACAGTACATTTAACAGGAGAATGATTTTAAATGTCTAGTCTACCAACTTCATAAGCAGCCAAGAGTAAAGGGGTCAAAGAACCATGGTGCCCTGAGCATATCCATCTGACCCAAGAACGAGTGTTGTAACAGATTTATGCTTCAAAAAAACAAAGGCAGCTGCAGACAGAGGCATTTTGAATTATAGTATAAGTGATTAAGACAGAAGAGTCTATTTTGTCGAGAGTGACTGTCAAAAAACAAATTGGCATACTCTAGTCACCATGTCCTTCTTTGCAGCGGCTGTGTGTGACGAAACAATGAATTTTGACAAACCTGCAAGAGAAAAGTTCTGAGAGAAGAATAGCTAAAGGAAGAAGTGCATAGTGTTTTTTTTCTTTTGTCTACAAAGGATATGATTCAGTAGGTAGAGGGTGATGCGAGTTACTTTATGAAAAAATTCGTTTTCAGCCTACTACAGGAGAATGAGAATAGATTTCTTTTTCACCTCTTCTCTCCTTAGCTCAAATTATTAGAAAAATAACAGGTGATCTTCCTGTCTGACCCTGGCACATGATAGATGATTGCATGTCTGTAAACCTAACCCACTGGTTACTGCTGAGTACTTGTGATGTTGTCCATCATCTGCTTTTTGTCTAAAATCTAAAATGTAAGGGTCAGAAAAAAAAGTGGTTTAAGAATAGATGAAACAAATAATTTCTATGAGCCTAAAAAAAACCCTACATTCTACAGAATTAGCAACATAATAACAAAATATATATTTATTGGGGTTGTGCAGTCAGGTTACTATTTGAATCTGTATTAGTTGGTATGATAAAATTATTTGTATTTTTATTCAGACAGAAACCGGAAGTAAGCGAGGCTTTAAACAGAAGTGGTTCAAACTAAAAGAAAAGCCTATTTTTAGATGTAAAACCATTGGCATTGATGGTTGTCATTCACATTGTCTTCTCCTTTATCGCCACCTTCTCGTGGTGGAGAAGCTTGCATGCACTAATGATCCCAAGAGCTATATGCCGTCCACAGCTTGGCTCCTGGTAGGGTCACCCAAGGCGGATAGGTCAAGGGGGAGGTTCCAGACGAAGCGCGGTCCAACAAAGACCTCAGTGGCGGAACTGGTGGAAGACGTCTCCAGGTCACAACAGCAGTGAAGGCGGATGAAGGCTGCAACAGAGGGTGGTCTCCAATCGTCTTGGTTCTCCATGCCATTGGACTCTGGCCACCCCCTGCCAATGACAGCGTGGTGGTTGCAGGCGCATCAGTCACTGCACGTAAAAAGCCGTCACGCGCCGGCATTCTCCCATTATGCAGCTCCAGAATCGGCCTCTACACCTACCTGAGGACCCAGAGGGAGGACGGTCATACTTGACCCTGAGTGACCGTCAATGATTCATACTCTGTTTGATCCCATTAATAAAGCTAAAAAGCTTTGGAAAAACAGCTCATTTAGTAAAGCTGAACAATTTAATCCAAACCCTTATGTTGGACAACAGCTGCCTAAAATGTAAAATACATACCCCACCATGACCACAGCAAATTGGGGACTTGTGAAATCCAGCTTGTCTTGTTAATTGCCAGCAGGGTGGTGGCAATTTAAGCTGTCTCTAAAGTAATGAAATCCACTTTCATCTTCATATGTTTTATAATTCTGTTATCCTCTTTCAATGTTGTGTTCTGTAAATTGTTTTATTCTTTACACACAACATCCATTGTACATCCATTGTACATCAAACAAATGAAACAATGAATGGACAGAGACAGGTCCATAACCCTCCCCCTTCCTATTTCATCGGGGTGGGGGACAACAATCACAACTCTCCCACCTTTCCAGCTACAGTCTTGAAAAGAAAGTTGCATTTCCCCATTTGAACATTTTCACCTCTTGGAGCTCTGAGCTCCACATTCTTATTTTTGCTGCTAATTTATATAATTATTTTTTTGCATAGTCACCTCCTTTATCTCAACATCCATGGGTTGGAAGTTTCTAAAATGCGGTCCAATTATTTCAGGGGAACACTTTCACCATATACAACAGAAAACATAATATTTTGTTCCAGTGCTCCCCAGAGAATATGAAAGTGAAATGCCAACTGAATCTTCTCTAACTGTATCATACAGAATTCTGTTTCCCTTGTACAAAACTGATACCAAGTCCAGAGAAATCTGATTTGTGCGTGGATCTCTTCATGCTGAACATGGGACATTTTTGCCCCCCCCCCCCCCATAATCAGGATAAAAACTTTGGGAAACTATGAGTTTTGCCTCTGAAATAAAAGAAAAGAGGGCCAGATGATAACTCCTACTTTAACTGTCATCAATTAAGACAGGGGTCACTGCATCATGTGAGGAGGGTGACATATTTACTTGTTTTATCACTTCTCTTTTCTTAGCAAAGCAAGTCCAGCCAGAGAACCATTTGAAAGCTGACCAGACTGGCTTTAGCCATGCATTCACAATAGGGTACTCCGATCCCTCCTGCAGAGATGGCAGTCTGTTTGGATGGACGAAGTACCTGTCTGTGCTGTTCCAGACTATGCTTCCACTGATTTACCTGTTGTGTGTGCTTTCTAGCCATTTGGCCACCTGCCCTCTGCTTGGATCTGCTTCTATGTACTGTATAAAGGGCTTTATACCAGGGCTGTAGTCAAGACCAACTTTGTCAAGTCCAAGATCAGGACTAGTCAAGATGGAGTCAAGACTGGGGCTAAAAAGTTGTTGAGACCAAATCAAGACAGCCCAAATCAGATTGAGACAGTCAAGATAGAAACAGAATAAAAATCAAGTCTTCTTCAAGACCAATCTTTGAATAAAATTTAACTGATCCAAGTCAACATTTGCTAAACCTCTGATGGAGTTGTTAGAGAGTAATCTATATCAAATTCTGCACATACTTGACAATGGATTTAAGCATGAGTAAAAGGATGCTGGCCCTCGGATGGCCTGGCGGCCTGTCCAGAGTGTCTCCCTGCCTGCCGCCCAATGACTGCTGGGATAGGCTCCAGCATCCCGGAGACCCTGAGAGCAGGATAAGCGGTTTGGATAATGGATGGATAAAAGAATATCAGCAGTCATTTAGTGGCAGCCGCACTGGACTCTGAAATTATGTCAAGTAAGGTGTAGCTGTAGTGCCAAACAAAACATTTCAATATTACATTGAAATACTCCGAATCCCATAATTACCGAATCTTATTGATACAAAATCCGTTACTTAACTGTTTGTGCTTCAGAGAATTTTTAAAGCATGATGCAAGAGATGAGGTATACAGTGTGTGTAATTTGATGTACCACTCTGTACTTTAACTTGTAATGATGAAAATGCGGTGAAACGACACTGAAGGATCAAATCATGCCATATTTATTTTAGCATGGCTTTTTTACTTGTTAATATACTCAAAACTGTAAAACTCATCATAAAGACAAAGCTGCATGCAACCTTTAACCCCACAAAGGGGTCTGGGCCACATATCGGTAAAATAACATGAAGCTGCATGGAAACCCATAATTTTTATTTGACTACCCAGCACAAGACTTGGTTATATCGTCTGCATTCTGAATGCTTGCTGTCTTTCAGAAAAAATAGGCTCACACTTAGCATGCAAAGACAACATTTTAAAATTCCAAGGCAGTATCTAGGGGGGGGGGCATTCATGGGAATGCCTTTGGTAATCGGCAGGTTTGAATTAACTGAACCAATGCCCATTTTTCTGTCCAGTTGCCTGAATCAAAGACAACCTTGGGGGACGACCCCAGGGCTTGAACCCAGGACCTTCTTGCTGTGAGACAACTGCACTAACCACTGCGCCACCGTGCCGCCCAGACAATACATTCTAAATTATTATTTTTTTAAATTGGTGAGACCAATGGCCAGGACTGAGACAAGTCTGGGACAACAGAAAAAAAAATATCTTGAGTCCAAGACCACATTCGAGTACTACGGCCCTGGTTGATGCCCCAGGTCTGATCAATTTCACTGCACTCGCGTATGAATGCTCAGTACATAGAAGAATCATTTATTGCTATTCATCACGGAAACATTACCCTGCCATTCTAACTCGATAAATGTGAGCTGTCTTGACTAAGTCATCAGTCATAACAACGTTAAAACAAAACGCTGAATGTCGATGGAATATGAAACCTTGTAAGAATGTTAGTACTTTATCTCTTTCTCTATTTTCCTGCCTCTCTTCTATCCTCCTTTTTCTCTCCTGCTGTGTGTGCTAGCCGATGATAATGAAACACCTTCCGTACGACGTAGGGAGCAAGTAACACACGGGGTGAGCCTCCTGCTGCTGCTCAATTTCTCTCTCTCTCAGACACACCTGCAGACCTGCATACACATCCAAACAGATTCAGAACGAATACACACCTCCAAGCAAATCAAACAGGTTTACAAAGTGTAGACAGATGGGAGCTGGGGGGGGGGCAACTTGGGAAATAGAGACAGAAAGAGAGACAATTTTGTTTTGTGAGAGAGGTGAGTCAGAAACCTTTCAAAGAGAGAGAAGACAGAAAACGTCAAGACAGATTCCGATTGAAAGATGGTTCAATGCATAGAAAAACAGAAAGCGAGACCGCGACACAAAGAGGCCAGGTTTGAAACCTGATGAACCTGAAAAAATACAGAGACAGGAAGGCAGGCACAGATGGACATGAGACGGAGTGATAAAGTCGGACGGTTAGGCGGAGAGCCCTGTGATGGTCTGGCGGCATGTCGAGGGTGTCTCCCCACCTGCCACCCAATGACTACTGGGATAGGCTCCAGCATCCCGTGACCCCGATTGGGATAAGCAGCTTGGATAATGGATGGATGGGTGGATGGTTAGGCGGAGAGTCGACAGAGCCATACAGACATGGAGCCGGTCTAACAGACAGATATCTAGCCGGACCGACAGACAGGCAGCCAGTTAATTGAAGATGAGTTTGAAACGCTGTGACACTAGGTGACTTCAATTATACATTTTCCTGTTTCCCCACTCCAGGACGTATTAGCTCAGTTGGTTTACCCTAAAACTACATCATCTAAGATTACACCGCCTCCAGTTTAGAAACTCGCCACTCAGGGCTTTTATAATTGCTTTACACATCAGATATCTTTGGTATCATCCTGAGGCCTTATATCTAAATAGGCCAACCTCACAGGATCAAGAAGCACTTTTTTCTGTTTTAAACAGGATATATACAGACTGGTGAAAAAAATGAAAGAAAATCCTGAATGCTTGACCCCTACATTGAGGGGGTCGGGGGTCTCTGTTATGCTGTGGGGGGCATTTTCCTGGCATGGTTTGGGGTCCACTTGTCCCCTTAGAGGGAAGGGTACAAAGTTATTCTGAGTGATCACCTTCATCCTGTGATGAGTCATTTCTACCCTGATGGGAGTGGTCTCTTCCAGGATGACAATGCCCCCATCCTCAGGGCATGATGGGTCACTGATGGTTTGATGAGGATGAACATGATGTAAATCACATGCTATGCCCTTCAGTCACCAGATATCAACCCAGTTGAATATCTCTGGGAGATTTTGGTCCGACGTGTTAGACAGTGCTCTCCACCACCATCATCAAAACACCAAATGAGGGGAAGGCATCCGCGTAGCGTAGCGGTCGGTTCCGTTGCCTACCAACACAGGGATCGATGGTTCAAATCCCGTGTTCCCTACGGCTTGGTTGGGCGTCCCTACAGACACAGTTGACCGTGTCTGCGGGTGGGAAGCCGGATGTGGGTATGTGTCGTTGTCACTGCACTAGCGCCTTCTCTGGTCGGTCGGGGCACTTGTTCGGGGGGGGGACTGGGGGGAATAGCGTGATCCTCCCACGTGTTACGTCCCCCTGGTGAAACTTCTCACTGTCAGGTGAAAAGAAGCGGCTGGCGACTCCACGTGTATCGAAGGAGGCATGTGGTAGTCTGAAGGCCTCCCCGGATCGGCAGAGGGTGAGGGGGAGCAGCGACCGGGACGGCTTGGAAGAGTGGGGTAATTGGACGGATACAATTGGGGGGAAAAGGGGGGGGAAATAAAAAAAAAATTGTTAACATCAGCATTGATGTGTTTCATCACTGCACAGTCATCACATTTAGTTTACAGGTAAAAGTAACACATTTAAGTGCTTATTACCTTTTTAAAAGGATGTAATAAACTTTTTCATTACAAATTTGCAGTAATGAACATCATGTTAACATAGAACAGTATAACTGCATTAAGACCATTTATACAGCATTTGTGAACCAAGGACTACATCCGCACTCAGATCACATATAATAGCTTGATTTGAATAGCATTTGAGGTAAATGAGAAGAACCATTCTCAGATTAAAGGAGCCTGATTAGCAGAGTTAAATTGGTCCCATCAATTACGGGTCTGATTATCTGTGAAACAGTTACTTATTAGTGTCTGTTGTGTCTGCATCTCTCTCTAGATTAAGCAGTCTTTTCTTTCTCTTTCCTTCCCTATTTCTGAGGCTGGTTGTTCTCCGGTTATATCAGACTCCTTCTCTTTCTCTCTAGAAGGATAACTCTCTCCTCTTCGCAGTCTCAGCAGCTTACACTAATAGCCGACTCATCACAAAGATGACATTGTTCTATTCTGATCTTGTGATATACTTTAAAAATCCCCAGTGCCAGACACATGGCTTTGGCAGCTTCCTGTAGCTAGTTTGGCACCTGGAAGCAGGTAGGAATTACAGATGAGGAGGCTTTGGCACGAGCGGTTACACTTTACATTTGACCTGGGCCATCCAGCTGGGCAGGGCTAGCCCACCAACCCCCTGAGCATCATCCTCACAGACTTCCCATAGACAGCAGTTTTCACTAACAACCCTTCACACAGCAGAATGTCTCATAGAGGTTATCATTGCACAGTCAACCATTAACTCCAAACCAGTGGTGGGCAATCTTACCCAGAAAGGGCCGGTGTGGGTGCAGGTCTTTGTTCCAACCAAGCAGTTACACACCTGTGTCTCTTAATCAAGTTCCTCAGCAAAGACTGTTACAGGTTGATTAGTGGGATCAGGTGTGTAACTGCTTGGTTGGAACAAAAACCTGCACCCACATTGGCCCTTTCTGGATAAGATTGCCCACCCAGGGGTGGCTAACCATGTGCCATGGAGAGCCATGTGTATGCAGGTTTTCATTCCAGCCAGACTCCACACCAGGTGATTTCACTGATTCGCAACCCTTCAACCAAAGAGGAAGAATGTATCAGTTAAATCACCTGGCGTGGAGTCGGGTTGGAATGAAAACCTGCATACACATGGCTCTCCATGGCACATGGTTAGCCACTGCTGGTATAGAGTAAAGTGTCAGGACCCCTACACAAAGCGTTATTAAAGGAATGGTACCATACTTCAAGTGTGGGAAGATGGCGGCGCAAATTCACGTTTGCAGCAGCCTCACCCAGTAGCGGTGTGGGAAGATGGCGGTGCAAGTTCACGCTTGCGGTGGCCTCACCCAGTACCGTCCATGCAGTGTCTTTGTTCACGTCTGCATCTCAGGATGTCTTCTTTTGATGGCTGGGAGAGCTGGTGCTGTACTGGCTGGGAGAGCTTGGTCTTCTGCATCCTGTGGGCCCAGGGACCACGGCCCTGCCTGGAGTTGTGCCCAAAGAGGTAACACCGAAGGCGGTCTCACAGGACGCGGAAGCGGGGCAGGTAAGCTAACTGCTAACCCATGCAGACCAGCAGTTCCGATAACACCAAGGGCGGTCTGGCGGTGGGTGGCCTTGCCTAGCCTTGACTGTGTTTTTAGTGTCATTGTGTAGAGTGTGGGGAGGTGTGTCGAAGGTGTCTGGCTGGGAAAGCTAGCATCGGATCGGCTGAGGGAGCTTGGTCTGCTGCATCCGGTGGGCACAAGGACCACTGCCCTGACAGGAGCTGCGCCTGAAGAGGAAACAACAAGAACGGTCTGACAGGACGCAGGCTAAGCTAACTGCTAGCCCATGCAGACCGGCAGTTCCGACAGTCGTCCTGGCTGGCGTTCGTTGTGGACAGTGACTTTTTTTGTTTAGTGAAAATATATGTGTTAGTTTGGATATATGTGTTCTTGTAGTTCATATAGTTTTTCGATGTGTGTTTTTGTCTTTGTGTTTCACTGCTGTGGGCTGGCGGAAACAATGTTTCGTTTCATTTCATGTGCGCAAGTGCATGAAATGAAATGACAAAGTGTTTCGGATTCTGATTTCTGATTACTTTCAATGAAAGCACTCTGCTGTGTGGCTGTTGAGGTTGCGGTTGCACACCAGGCTCAGGATGCCCAGAGATTAAAATATATTTCAACTTTGATTTTATCTCTGAGTGCCTTATCAGCCATGTGACAAGAATCTACCAATGATAATCAAATTTATTTTTCTTGTCCATTGAACCATTATGCAAAGCGTCAACATGGAGGAGAGACTAATCATTCTTGCACAGGAGTGTCCTGGGCTGTGTGATCACAGCCACAGGAATTATTTTAACTTGAAGGAAACGAGTCAATCATGTAAAATGGTCAGTTTGGAAGTTGGAGTTAACAGATGTTAATTTTTCTCATGCTCTGAGCAACTTCACTAACTGTTGAGTAAATTTTTTAACTAGCCAACCAATATTGTATTGTATCCCCCCCCTCTTTCTCACCCACACACACACACACACACACACACACACACACACACACACACACGTTCCTTTCTCTGTTTACAAGTTATGTTTACTTTTGACTGCTTAGTAACCACAAGCGAGACCCGAGGAGCATCACTTGAAAAACATGATCAATCGGCCCTGCCTGAACTCCGGAGCGATGTGCTACGCTTTTTTCACTCAGTGGAAAAAAACTACTTGTGTAGGTAACCTCAGACTACTTCCCATCACCCCTGGCTCTATGCCCCCTAACACCTATTATTCAACCTGAGGCCCTGCCTGACCTGACCTCCTCCAAAGTTAAACAGTAAGTCAGTACTCAGTTTTGTTCTGTCTCTGCCCATTCACACTTATAAAAAGTAGGGGTCGACCGTCAAAGAAAGTTGAATCAGTTAAGTTCAAGTAGGGTCAGCAACAACAACAACAACAACAACAACAACAACTTAGTTTTGTATAGCGCCTTTCAAGGAACCCAAGGATACTTTACACTTGATAAAAAAAGATTAAAACAAAGATCAAAAGACTACAGACCAGTAGTCTGTTTTCAGTAGTCTTAAGTTTTCAGTAGTCTTTTAAAATTGTCCAAAGAAGCAGCATTACAGATGTCTGCTGGAATAGAGTTCTAAAGGGTTGGGGCTGCCACACTAAAGGCTCTATCCCCAAAAGTCCACAGGAAAGGAAGCCCATGTCTGCGGACCGCAGATTCTGGGATGGAACCAGGAGAGAGCTACACCAGTGAAGCCTAGGTATTCAGGTAAGTGGTTGAGGAGTATGGTGTGGGAAACAGTGTTGAAGACTGCAGAGAGTTCCAGGAGGATGGGAATACTGATGTGGCTGAAATCAGCAGCAATGAGGAGGTCATTGGTAATTTTGATAATGGCAGTCTCCGTGTTGTGGTGTGCTCTAAAGCCAGATTTGAGGGGTTCATAGAGCTCATGGTTTGACATGTGCTGATGGAGTTGAGCAGCAACTGCTCTTTCCAGGATTTTACAGAGAAATGGAAGGTTGGAGATTAGCCGGTAGTTAGTGAGATCATCTGGGTCTAGGCCTGGCTTTTTGAGGATGGGGGTGACTGCAGCCATTTGGAAGCTGGATGGTACCCCACCAGATTCCAAAGAGGAGTTGATAATATCCATAATTATGGGGCACAGGGTATGTAAACATGCCTTGACTGGGACAGTGCGCATGGGGTCCAGGAAAGAGGTGGAAGCCTTGGTCATATTGACCAACTTAGCAACTTGAGGAGTACCCACAGGGGAAAAAGAGGAGAGGAAGCACTTAGGTAGGCACGCAGTGGGGGCAGCAACATCCTGCAACTCAGGTGCATGCAGGGAGAGGGGGCAGGTACCAGAAGCTGCTGGTGGATAAAATCCACTTTGGCTTGGAAGAAGTCCAGGAACTTGAAGCAGAGGTCAGGGGCACCTGAAGGGCGGGGGGCATCAAGGGGGTAAAGTAGTCGGTTGATGGTGGAGAACAGCATTCTGAGGGGATTTTGCTGGTTGCCAATGATAGTGGAGTAGTAATAATGCATTTTGGCCTGGGAGGGAGCTTCTTTATAGGTCTTCACATGATCTTTAAAGGCCTCAAGGTGGACAGTGAGGCCAGACCTTTTATAGAGCCTCTCCCGTCAATGACCAGATGCCTTCATGATGCGGAGTTTGGTGGTGAACCAGGGGGCAGGATGGGAGAAGGAAACAGACCGGGTTTTGAGAGGGTCAAGAGAGTCAAGGCTGAGGGATAAGGCTGCATTGCAGTGGGCTACCAGGCCATCCATCATGGTCAGGGATCTGATGTTAGATTGGGCACTATCATGTCAGTCAGGGCTGGTGCACTCACTATCTTGATGTTTTTGAACGTGATGGTACATTGTATTTTCTGCCTGGGCAGGGGTCGACCGATTATCAGCCTGGCCAATTATTGGATCCGATATTCAGCATTTTAACAATTATCAGAATCGTTATTTTTTTTATCCAATTGCTGATAAAATAGATTATTTTAAAATGTGCTACTTTGGCCAGCCGCCTCTCTCTGTCCATAATGATCCCTCTGTGGTCTTGAGAAACGTTCCGCCCACAGCACTATCTGACTGGTTCACGTCACAAGTAATAGCCTATCAACACTGAAGGCTACTGTGCTAAAGACGGGCACAGAGGAACGCATTTGCAGACTGGAGCAGCTCTGGTGTGTGAGTGGAGCTGTGTTTCAAAGGTAAGGCAGCAATATCAAAGTTGCAATAAACGTCACAGTCCTCTATGCTGAAGTTGCAGAAACACCACAATCTTACGATCTATTTCGATGAGGACAAGCATGCCTAGTTTCCCAGTTACACCACGGAAAATGCCCGAATAATGCACTTTGTTGCAGTGATATACAGTTAACTATTACGAGATAATAGAGTTTAATTATGCAGTGATAGCCATATCTTTGAGTAACGTTTGTGTCAATGCAACTGGAATTTATTTTAGTTACCATATTGTGATCGTAATGTTACTCATCTATATTAGTAATGAGTGTATGACAACTTCACACTCAAAGGAATACGGGTGTAATCCCTCATCCAACCACAATGTGGATTGCAGAGGCAGGGTGGCGCTGTTCGTGTTTCTGCTCATTGACACCACGGGAAATGAAGAAGCATAATTTATTATTAGTAATTTTGCTGAAAACTCCACTGCTTGCAGCTTTCTCGAGAGCTGCTCATTCAAGCTTCACTGCACTTCCTTGGGTCCTCAGCAATATTGTGAAGTCGATCAGATGAACGGTTGTCAAGAAGAGATCGTCCTGTGCTATTGGAAAATAAAATGCTGCGTCCCATATTGAATCAATGAGGGATGCGATTTGTCCCGTATTTTCGTACACATTGTTTCATATATATATATAATACATATACAATTGGTCTTCAAAGTGCCGAGAATAACATAATGTAAAGATCACGAATGAGTAGACTTGCTAGCCCTTGGCTAGCGGGTCGGACCCTTTAGTGGAACGTAGTCGCCCGTGGTGCGGGACTCGGGAAGACCCGGGTTCGCGTCCTGGCTGTGGCAGTTCCCGGCTGCCCCCTGAATTAGCTACATTGGTGTCAAGTGGGATGGTGAGACCGTGAGGCCATCGGAAGCGCGTGCGCCCACAGGCGTGAGGGAGCTGGTATGCCGAAGGAGGGGGGTAGTCTAACGATCACGGATGAGTAGACTCGCTAGCCCTTGGCTAACGGGTCGGACCCTGTAGTCGCCCGTGGTGCGGGACGCGGGAGACCCGGGTTCGCGTCCTGGCTGAGGCAGTTCCCGGCTGCCCCCTGAATTAGCTACATTGGTGTCAAGTGGGATGGTGAGACCGTGAGGCCATCGGAAGCGCGTGCGCCCACAGGCGTGAGGGAGCTGGTATGTCGAAGGAGGGGGGTAGTCTAACGATCACGGATGAGTAGACTCGCTAGCCCTTGGCTAACGGGTCGGACCCTTTAGTCGACCGGTTAACGTTGTCGCACGTGGTGCGAGGGAGCCGGGTTCGCGTCCCGGCTGCGGCGGTTCCCGGCTGCCCCCTGAATTCGCAACAATAAAATCAAGTAAACTCAAACTAGTTATACAAGTAGAGTGGATAAGTTTAATTTCAGTGGCGAGTTACAGACCGACAAGTTCTGCGTGTTGTGTGAGATTGCACGTCAGCATCATGCCGTCATCGTTGCCCTTAGACCTCTTAACTCAGTGGTTGCCTTGTACAGTTGAAAATAGCACCCTCAGTCGCTTGCAGTTGCTGATGGTTTACATTTATTTGGGATGGACAGTTATATTTGTGGTGTTTCAGTCTTGTCAAACCAATCAGTATTACAAATCCAAAGAATAATACAAATATTTTTGTTATACTTTTAATTCTAAGTGCTTTTGCTATTTTGTGTCGCAACAAAGCACTTCAAACTGTGTGTATTGGCGTATTGAATTCCCAAAAAATCATTGCCTCATGGGGGGGGGGGCTTGGAGGGCGTCTGTTATTTCTCCATATATTTGGTGGCAACCCTAGGACAGACATACATATAGATATACGCACATACAGACACACAGACAGAGACTCCTTCCATTTTAGTTAGATAGTAATTTAAACTAATGTTACGTCTCATAGAGCTAACTTGAGTGCGATAGCGAATGTCAACAAGTTTGTTTGTTGATCCACAATTTAGCGTGCTGACTAGGAAAAAAAAAAGATAGGCTACAATGTTATTTCTTGCTGCTGGGAGCGGCCTGCACTTTTTTTAAGGTAATTTTGAAAAGTTCTCTTTTGATTAAACAAATGCTCAAAGGCATTTCAACGAAGTCTTGTGTTGGACTTTGTGTTATTCTAAATTTTGACACCAGGATTTTCATTTTTGCTGCAAATGTATATCGGTTTCAATTACTGGTACTCGGTCTCCCTGATTGCTAATAATCGGTATCGGCCCTGGGGGAAGGGGAACATATCGGTCGACCCCTTAAAAAAAAAAGGTAAAAAGAGGTGTCGATGTAGAGGATAGTGATGGTGGTGTGGTCAGACTGAAGGTGGCAGTGTTGTACTAGAACAGCTCATTCCAGCTTCTCACAAGTCTACCCAGACTTTAGTTGGCTTTCTACCCGTCCCATGTTTCACTGGTCTAACACACTGGACCCCACGTGTGTTGCCTATTTCATATGGGTCTCTGATGAACCCATATCAAGTCCCCGGTTTGCATAATTTTAATGTGTGTTTTGTCCTGTATGTGCCGTGAGAACAAGCATAGAGTGAGCGGTGTCGTCTTTTTGATGAGTTTATCATGGGGACGGTCAGTTCTGCCATCCTAGGCCCATACCAACTTGTTTTCAGCTCAAATATGTGAATAAAAGTTTTAGGCGGTCCAAAGAGAGGAGACGCACCCTTAGCTCCCAGTCACCGCGAACAAATTATTGTTGTATGAGCTCTTCATTTTCAATTACTTGCAAACTTTATACCATAAGCTATCTTCCTTACTGCAGTTTTTTTTACCATTTGTTTCCCTTTCCTTTGATAGTAGAACGAACGTGTGTCAGTAAAGCTCACATGATTATCAAATGCATTTTTATTAAGGCAGGGCCTACACACACAGCACCTTACATACACTGCAAACGTTTTATATTATTTATGTAATGATTGTATTTTTTTTGGTACTATTTTTTTTAGTTGGTGTTGTTGCTGCCACGTCGACGAGCCGAAACACAAGAATGTCCCTCTCTTATACTTGTATAATGGGATGTACAAGAAAGGATGTTGGATACAGACCTACAGTATGAAGGGTAGGTAGGGTGTAACTTGGCACAGTACAGACACTGGAGCACAGACGGACAGACAGTCAGAGCGTTTACATGCACAGTTAAGTCGAGCTATGGTTATAGCTCGATTAGGCCATGTAATTGGACTACCGTCGTTGTCCCAGTACACAAGAACCAGGGGGAGAATCGATTTATTGACGGAAGTATGTCCGACCCCGGTACGGTAGGTGGCGATATGCCGCCTCTTCAGCTGGTGTGATGATCTGTGCCCTCTGGCTATGTTAACTTATAACATTAATAAAGCAAGGACGACTTCTCTCGTGCTGGGTGTTTATTCACCGGCCGGATTCCCTGACGTTGTTATGTACATCACGTGACTTTGCTGTGGCGCTACGGAAAGCCGTAAGGGACATTAGCAAATCAAATATTACTAGCAAATATTACATCTCCCTTTTTCTGAAAAGTGCTGCTTCTCTGCAGAGATACAGACCACGTTGAGCACGTTTATAAGCGAATACAATCTTAATAAGAAAGAATATGAAAGTGGAACTCTTATATAACTGGACTGAAACAAAGTAGTGTAAAACATTTCCTTCACTGTCTAAATGTGACACCGTAATAACAGTTCATCTTTTTTTTTTTCATTTCATTACTGGTAACTGCAAACAGCAGGTAGGTACACAAGGTAAGTGAACGCTGTAAATATTTCTTTTCAAAACATAGCAGGTATAGTACAGGTTGGTGTAAAATTCTCTCTTTTTTTAACATTCATAAGTCAAGGATTTGTCTTGGTTTGATCGTGCGACCTGACCTTGTGGTGTAACCAGGCTGTGTGTCTGGTTGTCACTGATTGTTCGTGTCTGGAGGTTCAGCATGCTCTTGCTGATGGGCTTGTGTGTTGTTGTTAGCGCTGGTAACAGTCTGCTGTGAAGTGTGTGTGTGTGTAGTGTGAGTGTTCACTCTGCTTTGTCGCAGGTGTTGACGGTTGCGTTGGTAGATCTGACCTTCTTTGGTTTGGATGTGGTAGCTCCTGTCTGTGTTCGCTGGTCTTTCCACAGTTGCAGGTCTCCAGGATCCATCCTCCTGCCGGAAGCGGATTGGTGTGCCTGCGGGCAGGTGGGGCAGAGGTTTGGCTGTTCGGTTGTAGTATGCCTGCTGGCGCTGTTGACATACCTCTCTCCTTTTGTGAACATCCTCCTGACTGGCGATCTGTGGCTGCAGGTGTTTTGCTGTTGATGGGAGAATGGACCGCAGCCTCCGACTCATCAGTAGCTGTGCCGATGATTTCAGGTTGTCCACCGGTGTGTTGCGATACTCCAGTAAGCTCATGTAGGGGTCTTTGTTCTCAGCTTTGGCTTTGTCCAGGATGCGTTTGGCCGTCTGGACAGTCTTCTCGGAGAGGCCGTTGCTCTGTGGGTAGTGGGGGCTTGTGGTGGTGTGTGAGAAACCCCATGTCTGTGAGAAGTTGCGGAACTCACCAGAGCTGTAGCACGGACCGTTGTCGCTGATGATAGTCTCGGGGATTCCGTGTCGAGCCATTGCTGCTTTCAGCTTCATGATGACGGCAGATGAGGTGCAGCTGTAAAGTCTCTCTAGCTCGAAGAATCTGGAGTAGTAGTCCACAGTGACTATGAAGTCCTGTGAGTTCCATGTGAATAGGTCTGTGCCTATCACTTGCCACGGCCGCTCGGGTATGGCGTGTGACATCATTGGTTCCTTTGCATTTGCGCTGCGCCGTTCTTGGCATATGCTGCAGTCTGTTACCGCATCCTCGATCTGTTTCCCCATGCCAGGCCAGAACAGTAAGTCTCTTGCTTGGCATTTGCTTTTTTCCACGCCAAGGTGGCTGGCATGGATGCGCTGTATCATGTCCTTGCGAAGCTTTTGGGGGACAATGATTCTCTCACCTTTGAACAGGATACCGTCCATTTCTGAGATTTCTGCTCTGTGGTTCCAGTATTCCTGGATGCTGGGCGGGCACTTTTTCTTTGTGTCTGGCCAGCCAGTGAGTGTGGCTCGTCTGAGTGCGGTGAGCTGTGGATCTTGCGCTGTTTCCTGCTTGATTTCTGTGAGTCTTGTGTCGCTCACAGGGATGTTGCTGAGGACTGTGTGCACTTGGGCCTCCATCCCTTCCTGTAGGTCACTGTCGTGGTGTTCTATTGACTTGCGTGACAGTGTGTCGGCCACCGGTATGTCCTTACCAGGGCGGTGGATGATTTGGATGTCGTATTTTTTGAGCGCCAGGACCATCCGTTGCAGCCGGGGTGGTGCTGCTGCCAGTGGCTTTTTTAGTATTGCCTCCAGAGGCTTGTGGTCTGACTCCACAATCACTTTTCGTCCGTACATGTACTCGTGGAACCTCTTGCAGCCGAATACCACAGCGTAGAGCTCCTTCTCTATCTGTGCATAGTTTTCTTCAGTGCTGTTGAGTGACTTGGATGCATAGGCAATTGGTTTGTCATCTTGGAGCATGACAGCCCCAAGGCCACTTTTGGATGCATCCACTTGGAGTCGCAGCTCTTTCTGCGGGTCGAAATATGAGAGTACTGGACCTGGGTGCTGTGTAATGAGATTCTTCATCTCTTGGAACGCCTTGTCGTGGACTGCATCCCACACAAACTCACTGTCCTGTTTCAGAAGCTGTCTGAGGGGTGAGTTTATCTGTGAGAGGTGTGGAGCGAATCTGGCGAGGTAGTTGATCATGCCGAGGACTGTCTCCAGCTCTGCTTTGTTCTGTGGGGGTTGCATGTCCTTGACCGCCTTCACCTTGTGTGGGTCTGGTTTGATGCCTTCGTGTGAGAGCGTGTGGCCGAAGTAGCTTACCTCGGACACGCATATGTGACACTTGTCGGGGTTGAGCCCCAACCCTCGCTCCCTTGTGCGCTTCAGCATCGCTCTGAGACGCTGGTCATGTTCCTCTTTAGTCTTGCCGAACACTAGTATGTCGTCCACTATGGCCGTCACACCATCCAATCCTTCATATGTTTCATCCACGCGTCTCTGGAACTCGTCTTGAGCGGACACGATTCCGAATGGCAGTCTGAGGAAACGATACCTGCCAAACACTGTCTTAAATGTCGTCAACATTGAGGATTCAGTGCTCAGTTTGATGGCCCAATAGCCTGACCGCGCGTCTAACACGCTAAAGTACTCAGCTCCAGCGAGCTTTGTAGTGGCGTCCTCCAGCGTGGGGAGGGGGTAGTGAGGTCGTTGTATCACTTTGTTAAGAGCTCTGGGGTCTAAACACACTCTAAGTTTGCCTGT
The DNA here is from genome assembly GCF_029633865.1 of Lampris incognitus. Classification (NCBI taxonomy): domain Eukaryota; kingdom Metazoa; phylum Chordata; class Actinopteri; order Lampriformes; family Lampridae; genus Lampris; species Lampris incognitus. The sequence goes on from NC_079211.1 coordinate 108,130,934, forward strand.
CTTTGGCTTCTCAACAATGACGAGTGCGTTCACCCATTCTGTGGGTTCTGTTACCTTACAGATTATGCCGCCTTTCTCCATGCTGTCAAGCTCGTCCCTCAGTTTGCTGCGTAGGGCGATGGGGATTCTGCGTGGCGGGCAGACGACCGGCGTTGCATCTGGAGTGACGCAGAAGGTGCACTCGCCTGGGAACTCTCCTATTCCCTGGAAAACATCTGCATACATTATGCTCTGTGATGTGACATTGTTTTCCTCGCTCAAAGCTATCACTATTTTTACCAAGTTTAGGTCACGGCATGTTTTCATTGCCATGACTGGTGGGGCGTTTGTGTCAATGACGTAAAAGTCCAGCATCATTGCATTGTCTCTGTACTTACATTTGAGTTTGCATGTGCCTTTCACGCTCAGCACGCCTCCTCCATATTCAGTGAGTCTGTGTATTGCTGGTTTCAGTGTCACATTTTTGAACAGCGCCTGGAACAGGTTGGTGGGAATAGTATTGGCCTGTGCCCCAGTGTCTAGTTTAAACTTTACCTTCTGTTGAGGTGTGCCAATTCCAACCTCTACGTAAGCCTGCTCGTTGCTTTTTCCGTTGTTCTCTATTGAGATGCAGTCTATGTACAGCTCTGTCTGTTCTCCCACAGCGGTGCTCTCCACTGTAATGTTCTCGGAAGTACAGTTCTTCCTGCTCTCTGTCAGTGGTGTACTCTTCTGGGTTCTCTCCGACGGCATGTACTGTGCCGCGGTAGTACTTTGTCTGTCCCTGGGAGCTAGACTTGCATACTTTAGCAAAATGATTGAGTTTCTTGCATTTAATGCATTGTTTACCCTTAGCTGGGCAAGTGGCTTTAGCGCCGTGTAGCCCTCCACAATAGCTACAGCCCTAGCGGCGGTGCTAACGTTACCCTCCCTTTGTCTGAAGTTAGCGTTAGCTGCTTTGGGTGCGTTCGGTTTGTAAGTTTTTCTGCCTAATGCATGCACCGTTTCATGCGTGCTGCCCTGGCCCATAGACTTTAGCTGTTGCTTTGTTAGCTCGTGTGAGCGGGCTACATCTATGGCTTTTACTAGCATTAGCTCAGCTCCCTGGCTAAGTAGCTTTTCTCTCACTCTGGGTGAGTTGATGGCAAACACGTTGCGGTCCCTGACCATCTCGTCGGCATTTGGGTAGCCACAGTCTTTGACTAGGAGCTTTAGCTCAGTTACAAATTGTTCGAAGGATTCACTCTCTCCCTGCATCTTTTCATGAAATTTATATCTGGCATAAATCGGGTTTGCTTTGGGGGTGATGTACTCAGTGTACTTATCGTAGTACGTTTGTAGCTTCTTGGCTTGTTCTCCGCTGAGTGTCCAAGTGTTGTGCACATCGCGCCCTTTTTCCCCTATCCAGAGCAGGAGGTAGCTGCATTTCTCCTCTTCGTTCTTCCCGCGCAGGGGGCCCTTGAACATTAGCTCCGTTGTTTGTCGAAATCGTCTCCATGCTTCAGGTAAGTTCGCCGATTCCCAGTCCATCCGTGGAGCTGGAACGCCGTACGAATCCATATTGGGTATTTAAACTCCGCTACTCTGACACCATGTAATGATCTGTGCCCTCTGGCTATGTTATCTTATAACATTAATAAAGCAAGGACGACTTCTCTCGTGCTGGGTGTTTATTCACCGACCGGATTCCCTGACGTTGTTACGTACATCACGTGACTTTGTTGTGGCGCTGCGGAAAGCCGTAAGGGACATTAGCAAATCAAATATTACTAGCAGATATTACAGCTGGTTGTTGTTTTTTTTTTGTCAATCTTCCCCGTTTTTCTTCCCAATTGTATCTGGCCAATTACCCCGCTCGTTTTCTTTTCTTTTTTTCCTTTTTGAGCCATCCCGGTCGGTGTTCCACCCCCTCTGCCCATCCGGGGGGGGGGGGGGCGCCCCGACCGACCAGAGGGGGCACTAGTGCCGCGACCAGGACAAATACCCACATCTGGCTTCCCACCTGCAGACACGGCTAATTGCGTCTGTAGGGACGCCCGACCAAGCCGGAGGTAACACGGGGATTCGACCCCCTCGATCCCGTGTTGGTAGGCAACGGAATAGACCGCTACGCTACCCGGACTGCCCAGCTGGTTGCTATTGCACCTTCTTCCGGCTGACCTATTGCGTCACATACCAAACAAGCGATGTACTTGAGGATATTCAGCTGCTTCAGCTGACACAACATGACGTTTGGCTCCTCGTCTGTCCAGAAATGCCTGATTCTCGCGCTAGCACTCGCCATGGTGATACTGTTTATACTACGTTGTTTGACTTCCAAGTGAAAGACGCCGGGGGAACCGTGGATCATGAGCAGAACGCCTAGGCCAGTTCGGGGCCAAAGAAAATCGATCCCCAACCGCGTTATCTAGGTGTGTTAGTCCGACTAAGAGAAATTCGATTTAGTACGATGTCAGTCGGACTAACACGTTTACATGTGTTTTAAGAGTCCAGTTTTAGTCGGACTAACACGTTTACATGTGTTTTAAGGGTCCAGTTTCAGTCGGACTAACACGTTTACATGTGTTTTAAGAGTCCAGTTTCAGTCGGACTAACACGTTTACGTGTGTTTTAAGAGTCCAGTTTCAGTCGGACTAACACGTTTACATGTGTTTTAAGAGTCCAGTTTCAGTCGGACTAACACGTTTACATGTGTTTTAAGAGTCCAGTTCTAGTCGGACTAACATGTTTACATGTGTTTTAAGAGTCCGGTTTCAGTCGAACTAACGCGTTTACATGTGTTTTAAGGGTCCGGTTTCAGTCGGACTAACACGTTTACATGTGTTTTAAGGGTCCGGTTTCAGTCGGACTAACACGTTTACATGTGTTTTAACAGTCCGGTTTCAGTCGGACTAACACGTTTACATGTGTTTTAAGGGTCCGGTTTCAGTCGGACTAACACGTTTACATGTGTTTTAAGAGTCCAGTTTCAGTCGGACTAACACGTTAACATGTGTTTTAAGAGTCCAGTTTCAGTCGGACTAACACGTTTACATGTGTTTTAAGAGTCCGGTTTTAGTCAGACTAACACTATAAACTGGCTTTTTCTAACATCATGTAAACGTACTGAAAAGACAGCCCAGACAGAGGGACATTCTGACACAGACAGACAGACAGACAGACAGACAGACAGACAGACAGACAGATGAGTAGCTTAGACAACAGGGCAGCCAAATAGACCAGCAAAAGGACAGACAGACAGGCAGATGGATAGACAGATAGAGAGGGGGAAAAAAGAAAGGTAAATAGACAAGCAGGTATGTGTACAGGGAGACGGGCAGCTAAGTGACCAGACAGACGGTCTGTTCCATGTTCGACACGTGTTCTGTGCTGTACCTGTTCATCACAGGACAGAACAGAACAGAACAGAAGATACAACCTAGTCAGCAGTTTCATTTGCAGCTGCACCGTTGTCGTGGTGAGCCTGACATCTCAAGGCTTTGCTGACGAAATGAGTGTGTGTGTGTGTATGTGTGTGTGTGTGTGTGTGTGTGTGATTGTGTGTGTGTGTGTGTGTGTGATTGTGATTGTGATTGTGAGTGCACATGCGTCAGACAGAGAGGCAGAGAAAGGCTCTTGACATGCACAGGGTTAGTGGTTAAGTGTGATGGATGGACATGGTATGCACACACACACACACACACACACACACACACACACTGCACAGGTATGAAACACATAACACTTACCATCTCTTTCTCTCTCTCTCTCTCTCTCTCTCTCTCTCTCTCTCTCTCTCTCTCTCTCTCTCTCTCTCTCTCTCTCTCTCTCTCTCTCTCTCTCTCTCACACACACACTTATAAGTTATATGTGTGTCCTGTGTAAGTATGTTGTCGTTACTGGTGTCTGGTCCCCGTGTTTTCCCTCTGTGTATGAATCAGTAAAATGTATTGTCCGTCTCTCCTTCACTCCGTATCTGCCACACCGTTTCTTAACCCGTCTTCACAAAAACCTTCATATCCTCTAACTCACCCTCACTGCACCCTCTTCTCTTCCCCATCATTCCCTTACGCTCCTCCCTCTTGTCTGTCCTTTGAGACGCTGTCACATGTTCCCCAGGACCACAGAATGCCATTAACAGGCTCCCCCAAGGGTCCCTCCCTGCTCATGGTCCCGGAGATATTACAGGTGGCACATCCTCCCTCCGGGGCGGCATGGTGGCGTCAGTGGTTAGCGCGGGCGCTTCACAGCAAGAAGGCTCTGGGTTTTAGCCCCGGGGTAGTCCAACCTTGGGGGGGGGGGGGGGTCCTCTGTGTGGAGTTTGCATGTTCTCCTCGTGGGTTTCCTCCGGTTGCTCCGGTTTCCTCTCACAGTCCAAAGACATGTAGGTCAGGTGAATCGGCCATACTAAAGCCATACTAAATTGTCCCTATGTGTGTGTGTGTGTGTGTGTGTGTGTGTGTGTGTGTGTGTGTGTGTGTGTGTGTGTGTGTGTGTGTGTGTGCTCCAGTATAGGTGTGTAACTCCGTGCTTTACTCTGTGTACCTATAGCAGAACAGATGAAGCGTGGCGGTCATAGCAGGATGAAGGTTTCCATTCCTGGGAAATACAATAGGTAGGGCTTGGCACTAAAACTGACAGGGTGAGGGTTCAATTCCCTGTGTAGGTAGTGTGACGCTTACACTGCCAGGGTAAGGCCTCGTAGCTCGGCAGAGGGAGCGCAGCAGCGATGTTGCCAAAGTGGCTCCGTGACCACCTGGGCGAGGCTCGGTAAAGAGGCCGAGCCGTGGATGTAAGCAGTCAGGCTTCTCAAATGGATCCTGAAGGTTACCTGCCTGACAGTCAACATATGTCTCAATTCCCCGCTACGCCATCTACATTCTTCTCCCTCAGGCTTTCCCACGTTTCCTTTCAAAGCTACCTCTCACTTCCTCTTTTTATCTTTTTCCTTTTTTCCCTCTATTCTTTTCTTCAGAGCCAAAACGAATTGTGACACAATTCATATCGTTTCCAACACCAAGATTTGGTCTTCGGCTGATGCTTTGCTTTCTGTGTGTGTGTGTGTGTGTGTGTGTGTGTGTGTGTTTGCAGGCATGTCTGTGTGTGGAGCATTGCCATAGGGTGTTAACAGTGCCATCTGCCTCTGTCCAAACACATGCCACCCCCTGCCCAGCCCCATCCTAAACCCTAAATACAAATGTACAATCACACACATTCGCGCACGCATACTAATATGCAAACACAGTCAAGTACTGACACTTACCCAGGCAGATGGGACATTGTGTATGCATGTGTCACTATAAATGCATCTTTCTAAATCAGTGTGTGTGTTTGCGTGTGTGTATTTGTGTGTTGTGCATGCTGATGTGGCATCGGAGCTTTTACCCAATCTTTCTAATTGCAAATATCCAGATTAATATTTAAGATTTCCAATTTTTGCTCGCTCTCGCGCTCCCTCTCATCTGCTCTCTCCCTCTCCTCTCTTTCATCATGCCACTACACCTCACGCTGCACCGCTGCCTCTCTTGCTCCCTCGCTCTCTTTTTGGTTTGCTGGCAAGCTGATTAGGGATTTGTTGGCCTCCAGGCGATACGAACCAATCAAAAGCTAGTTTAACTCGTTGCGTTCACACCTGTCCTGACAGGAATGATAACGAGTGTGGCCAATCACCATCTCTCCCTGCCTTTGCAACAGTAACTGACCTGTTTTGGAATGCCTTCGGTGGTTTGTGGGAAAAATTCTGCAGTCTGATGTCTGTTCAAACTGTGACATATATATATATATATATATATATATATATATATATATATATATATATATATATATATATATATATATATATATATTTATATAAACACACACACACACACACACGCGCACACAAAATGCCAAAACATTATGACAACCTGGCTAATATGCTGCCAACCCGCTGAGGCACTGACTCTACAAGATCCCTGAGGGCACCATAACATTAGCAGTAAATCCTTCAAGTCCTGTAAGGTGGAGCCGACGTGGACTGGACTTGTCGGTCCAGCACATCCCACACATGCGCAATCGGATTGAGAGCTGGAGAATTTGGAGGCGCCAGGGCAACATCTTTAACACTTCATCATGTTCCTCAAACCATTCCCGAACAATGTGTGCCATGTGGCAGGGCACATTATCTTGCCATCAGGAATGCCATTTTCATGAAGGGGTGTACCTTTTCTGCAACGAAGTTTAGGTAGGTGACACGCGTCAAACTGACGTCCACCTGAATTGCCGGACCCAGGGTTTCTCCAGCAGAACATTGCCCAGAGCATCACAAGCCCTCCACTGGCTTGTCATCTTCCTAGAGTGCATCCTGGTGCCGTCACGGCGCACATGTACAAGGCCATCAACGTGACCTGAAAGAAAACAGGACTCATCAGACCAGGCGACCTTCTTCGTATGAGGCTGTGTGCGACTACACAGCCTCATACACAGCAGGGTGCGATGCACTGTTTTGTGATTCCTCCTGTAACCATCATTAAAATGTTCTGTGACTTATGCCACAGTAGACTGTCTTCTGTCGGTTTGGACCAGAAGGGATAGCCTTCATTGCTTTCGTGCATCGATGAGACTTAGGCGCCCAACACCCCATCGCCAGTTTGTGGTTTGTCCCTCCTCGTACCACTGTCAGTAGGTACTCACCACTGCTGACCGGGAGCACTCCGTTTCAGTGATGCTCTGACCCAGTCATCTGGCCATAACAATTTGGCCCTTGTCAGAGTCACTCAGGTCTTTTCTCCTGCCCATTTCTCATGCATCCAACATGTTGACTAGGGCAACTGATTGTTCTCTTACCATCTAATCTACGCAGACCTTTAGAGGTGTTACCTGTCTTTATATTAGAATCACTGAATTAAATAAAAAGTCAGACAAAATCAACCTCTTCCGTCTGTTGTTTTCATGTTCTTTTCACTATGGATTTGAGTGCCCACACAGCAAGACGATGTTAATCTGCACCTGTGTGCTGCAGACAAGGGATTCTGCCTTATCAATGGTGGGGATGATGTTAAATGACAGGAGCTATGCTTACCACTTCCAAGTCCAGGCACAGCTTCACATTATGGATGTTGGTTATTGCAACTTTTTGGAGTGGAGCTATAGTGACATTTTTGTTGAAAGCATTTTGCCTGATATGGGATTTTGAGATGATGTGATTCCCAAAGTTGAGAATATTTTCAGAAACGGTATACTTTCGCGAAGTGTTGGGACAGCAAATTGCAATTGCATATTACATGTTGACATGTAATATGACGAAAGGCCACTAGCTCACATCAGCTCAGGCACCAGATTCAGTCACATTTTCCAAATGAAAAACACGTGACTAACATGAATGTACCCTTATTTTGGCAATCAGATGTTTATTGAGAAAGTTAGATAATATAACTAAGGTATTACTGGTTTCTTATGTACAAGAAATAAAGTAGTGTTCAACCTGTACAACCTGCACCTCAGTGGCAGACACTCCACAGGTACTGTCCCCGACCTCCACGCGACACTGAAGAGGCATGTCAACCAATACAGCCCAACTATGTTCAGAGCCTTCAGCATCTCAGGGCAAATCTCATCCACACCTGGCACCTTGCCACCGAGGAGCTTTTTAACCACCTCAGAGACCTCTGCCAGGGGTATGGGTGGGGCTTCCCCTGAGTCTTCAGACTCTACCTCCTCCACTGAGGACGTGTTAGTCGGGTTCAGGAGCTCCTCAAAGTGATCTTTCCACCGCTCGACAACATCCCCAGTCCGGGTCAACAGTTCTCTTCCCTGGCTGAACACAGCCTGAGTCAAGCCCCGCGTCCCCTTCTTGAGTTGCCGGATGGCTTGCCAGAACTTCCTTGAGGCCAACTGAAAGTCCTCCTCCATAGCCTCGCCGAACTCCTCCCACACCCGAGTTTTTGCTTCCGCGACTGCCGAAGCGGTAGCCCTTCTGGCCTCCCGGTACCTGTCTACTGCTTCCGGAGACCCCTAGGCCAACCAAGTCAGAAAGGCCTCCTTCTTCAGCCTGGTGGCTTCCTTCACCGCCGGTGTCCACCACTGGGTTCTTAGGTTGTCGCCTCAACAGGCACCGATGACCATTAGACCACAGCTCCTACCTGCCGCATCTACAATAGAGGCTTTGAACATGGCCCACTCAGACTCCATGTCCCCCAGCCTCCCTCGGGATACACGAGAACTTCTTCTGGAGGTGGGAGTTGAAGACCTCACGGACAGGGCCCTCCGCCAGACGTTTCCAGTTCACCCTCACTACACGTTTGGGTTTGCCAGGTCTGTCCGGCAGCCTTCCCCGCCATCTGATCCAACTCACCACCAGCTGGTGATCAGTTGACAGCTCTGCTCCTCTCTTCACCCGAGTGTCCAAAACATCTGGCCACAGATCTGATGATACGACCTCAAAGTCTATCATTGATGGCCTAAGGTGGCCTAAGGTGTTCTGGTACCAAGTACACTTACGAACTACCTTATGTTTGAACATGGTGTTTGTTATTGCCAATCCATGACTCGCACAGAAGTCCAATAACAAGGCACCACTCGGGTTCAGATCGAGTTCAGTCACGCCCCTCCGGGTTTCTCCATCATTGCCACGTGAGCGTTGAAGTCCCCCAGCAGAACTATAGAGTCCCGAGGCAGAGCCCTATCCAGGACACCACCCAGAGACTCCAAGAAGGCTAGATACTCCAAACTGCTATTCGGTGCATAAGCACACACAACAGTCAGAGCCTTTCCCCCAGCGACTCGCAGTCGTATAGAGGCAACCCTCTCATTACCCGGGGAGAACTCCAACATGGTGGCACTCAACCGGGGACTTGTGAGTATCCCCATACCCACCTGGCGCCTGTCACCTTGGCCAGCTCCGGAAAAGTTATGAGTCCAGCCCCTCTCCAGGTGTTTGGTACCAGAGCCCATGCTATGTCTGGAGGTGAGCCCAACTATATCTAGTTGGTACCGCTCCACCTCCCGCACCAGCTCAGGCTCCTTCCCTTGCCAGAGAGGTGACATTCCACATCTGGACCAATCTGCAATGCAGGAAGTTGGCACGCCCCGGTCCCTGCCTTTGCCTGCCGCCCAGCCTGCATTGCACCCTACCCCAGTGCTCATCCCCGCATGTGGTGGGTCCACAGGGTGGTGGCTCCATGTTTTTTTTTCAGGCGAGGTACTGTAACTCTGTTGGTGTAAATTCATCGGGTGTTTTTTGGGAATCGTTCTTAGTCTGGCCCCTTCCCTGGGACCAATTTGCCTTGGGAGACCCTACCAGGGGCTATTGCCCCCGACAACACAGCTCCCATGATCACCGGGATACACAAACCTGTCCACCACGTTAAGGCGACGATTCTCAGAGGAGAAAAAACTAAAATTATTTGTTCAAATTTAGAATGTTGTGTGTGTGTGTGTGTGTGTGTGTGTGTGTGTGTGTGTGTGTGTGTGTGTGTGTGTGTGAGTGAGTGAGTGTGACAATGCTTTTACAAGTTGTTGACTCCTGACTAGATCCTTGCTTATGTTGTATTAACTCTTGTGTTGTATTACTATCTGCTAAATGAAATTGGAATTAGAAAGCCCAGACAAATAGCCACAGGTGATATAAGGCTCACATATTAAAACTTAGAAGTTGGGGAGCCCAGTATAAAACTTTGTTTTGTCGTCATTCCTCTGAAAAGACTCTTAGCTAAACTGTGTCTAATGCTTTAGTCCTAAGATCACCCAGCTCTGTTGTGGTTTGCTTCAGAACATCCTCCATTCTCTGTGTCATATGGTTGGGTCTGTCTGGCATCCTGCATCTGCACACACTATATGGCAGTGGGGAGAGGATTTAGTTATTCAAATTACTCTCCAAGTTATTAATGATGTGAACTGTTGTTGACTAGTTATCATATTAGTTGTCAACATTCCACAAAGGTTCAAGTTATCTGGGTCAATTTATTTGCAGATTCTTATTCTTTACCGTATTTATCCAGGTGAGTGACTTGGCAACTTAGTTATTGTGTAAGCCAAATTCAACTTTTGCGACATTTTATAGTAATGATATTAATAATTATAATAATAATAATAATAATAATAAACTTTGTTTATACATTGCCTTTCAAAACAGTGTTACAATGTACTTTACAATACAAGATAAAATAGTACACACAAGTCAAGATAAAAAAAACAGTAAAAACATAAAGCATAAGACCTGATCTGCTTTACAGAATGAGGTAAAACAGGATACATTTTTACAAGAACATAAAACACAGAACATTGAACCCAATAAAACAAACTCTACGATTAAACAAGGGAAATAAAAGTGATGAACAGAATTAAAACATAGAACATTGACCTCGATAAAACAAACTCTATGATTAAACAAGTGAAATAAAAGTGATAAAAGAGAAATGTAAAACAGGCCAACAACAGATTTACCCTAAAAAGCCTTCCTGTAAAAAAGTTTTGAGTAGTGATTTAAAGGCACTGAGTTTGCTAACCTAATTTCTTCAGGCAGGGAGTTCCACAGCTGTGGGGCTCCAACAGTAAATGCCCGGTCGTCGGTTGTAATGGGGCTGGTTGAGGGAACAGTTAATAACGTCCTACCTGAGGAGTGCAGGCAGCAGCTAGGCTCATGGGGTGTGAGTGTGTGTGTATATATATATATATATATATATATATATATATATATATATATAAGTAGGATCAAGGCAATGTAGGGTTTTAAAAGTAAATAGTAAAAGTTTAAAATCAATCCTATACTTAACAGATAGCCAGTGAAGCCTTGCAAGAATTGGAGTGATATGGTGTTGTCTCTTGGAATTTAACAGTCTGGCTGAATTTTGGATGAGCTGGAGGTGGGAGAGTCTAAGGACAGGATGTTGTGTTGCTGTAAAGCCCCTTGAGGCAAATTTGTAATTTGTGATATTAAGCTATACAAATAAAATTGACTTGACTTGACTTGACTGAGCCCTGAATACAGGGAATTACAATAATCCAGACATGACAAAATGAATGCATAGATTACTTTTTTCAAGGTCCATTTGAGATAGAACATTTTAAATTTTTGGCTGTACTACCTTGGTGATTTGTCTGTCAAAACAGAGCTCAGAGTAAAAGAATACACTGAAATTATTGTTGGAGTGCTTGACATTGGCAGACAGGTTTCCAAGATTATTTTTCAGGTTGCTGGTTAGGTTAGAGGGACTGAATAAAAGGACCTATGATCTGGAATCATTGAGCCCAGGGAAGTTTTGTGACATCCAGCATTTAATATTGGAGAGACAAGCCGTGACACAGGAAAGTTCATCTATGTCACTACCAGCAAGTATGACATAAAGTTGGGTGTCATCTGCATAACAGTGAAAATTAATATCATGATCGTGGATGACCTGACCCAAGGGAAGCATGTAAATAAAAAAATTATTTTGGACCAAGAGTTGACCCTTGGGAACACCATATGCAAGGGGGTCTGGGGATGAGGAGAATTCTCCTATTACAGCAGAGAAAGATCTGTTGGACAGGTGAGATTGGAACCAGGCAAGAGCAGTGTCCTTAACGCCCACATCGTTTTCCAGGTGATTTAAAAGGATGTCCTGATCGACCGTATTAAAAGCGGAACTCAAAGTCTAGCAGGATTAAAATTGAAACGCACCAGAGCCAGCGGCAAGCAGTAAGTGGTTGGTAACTTTAATAAGTGCTGTTTCTGTGCTGTCATGGGCATAGAATCCTGATTGGTATTGCTGAAAGATGCTACAATTATTCATGTGTGCAATTAGTTAAGAAGCAACATAATTTTCTATGATTTTAGATAAAAAGGTAAATTTGAAATTGGTCTATTGCTTAAATTTCTTAAATCAAGAGGGCCTAGAGTGGGTTTCTTCAGGAGAAGTCAGACTATTGCATGTTTAAAACTAGATGGGAACAAACCAGTAGATGGTGAGCAGTAGATAATGGAGAGAATTCATTTGCTGACTGTCTGAAATACCTCTTTCAGAAACCTAGTGGGGATGGTATCTAATTGACAGGTGGAAGACTTTAAGTGAGAGATTAATCCCTCTAAGTCTAACAGAGACATTTGTTTTAAATGAGTCAAACTAGCGGCGGGTTCAGCGCAGATGGAGATATTTCTCATCACTGGTGTAATGTGGAGCCTGATGTCATCTATTTTATTAATGAAGTGGTGGAAGAACTGTTCACATGGATTCTTCCAAAGGCTGGTTAGGAGGGAGGCTAAGCACTGAATTTATTGCTTGAAATAAAACAAATAGGAATTCCTTGCTTCCTTAACTGCATTCTGATAAGCCAGCATCAAACTTTTCAATATATCAAGCGATAACTTAAGTTTGTCCTTCTTCCATTTTCTTGCAGCTTTCCTGCATTGTCTCGTTATGTCAAGTCAAGTCATCAAGTCAATTTTATTTGTGTAACCTAATATCACAAATTATAAATTTGCCTCAGTGGGCTTAACAACAACACAACATCCTATCTTTAGACCCTCTCATCGGATAAGGAACAACTCCCTAAAAAAAAAAAAAAAAAAAAAAACCTTTGACAGGGAGAAAAAATAGGAAGAAACCTCAAGGAGAGCAACAGAGGAGGGATCTCTCTCCCAAGGCGGACAACATGCAATGGATGTTGTGTTTACACAGTTTACACAATACAACATTGAAAGAGGATAAACAGAATTATAATGTCCCTTATGTGGTCATTAAGCCAGGGGAGGGCATTGTGATTGACTCGTTTAACTTTGTTAAGGGCAGTGTCATCAAGGATCGTCCAACAAGTTCTATAAAAATTATCATATAAATCATTTACAGAGAGATCCTTCTGATTAAGGGTATTACTAGCAGGAGCTGCTAAAAACTTTTTGCTAAAACTGCTAGCTGACTTGGAATGAAAAGACCGAGAGCGGATACAGGTAGGTGGCTTATGAGCAGGAAGTGGGAGCAAGGTGTGGAGAATCATAGATTTGTCATCAGAGACATTAAAATCTAACAATTCAATGTTATCAAGAGAAACACTATAAGACAACGCAAGATCGAGACTATGATTGTGAGTTGCATTTTTAACAGATTGTTCAAGATTAAAAGACTCAAAGGGGTTAATAAAATCAGTGGCAAACAAGATGTGGAGGGGCAACAAACGTGTATGTTAAAATCACTAATGATAAGAACTCTGTCATATTTCCCCATAATAAAAGAAGAAGTTCCAAAAATTCTTGATTAAAACTAGAGATAGCCTTAGGCAGCCTATAGATTTTAATGCAGAGTATAGGATGATGGCCATTTAAAAGAAAACCCAGAGACTCGAAAGAAGAAAAAGTATTATGAGAAACAGGAGCATTTGTAATTATTATTAAAAATTACAGCTACCCCACCTCCACGGCTGGACAGCCTGGGTTGACTAAAACAGGAGTAGTTAGGGGGACATGCCTCAGTTAATGGGCTAGAGTATCCAGGGCTTAACCAGGACTCAGTAATGAAATAGAAAAATCAATATTATTGGTCATAATAGAATCTTGGCATAAAAGACTTGTTAGCAAGGAACCTCGCACTAAGTAATCAAAACACAGCAACAATGTTAGAGATGGCTTCAGCAGTAGATACAGTTAAAGGGTGTAATTTATGTTGAGTAGGAGACATTCTCGATTTTGTTGTTAGAGTGGGTGGAATGGAAACCAAGTTCTTACTGTAGATTTAGTAGTGCCTCTGGGTCTATAGGTGGTTATGGTTTAAGGTGATACTAGTAGGCATAATGTTGATGGAGGAGTGCTCAGCAGGACACAGAGGGTTGCTCATCAATATGGGTGGGCGTGGCTTCTGGTACAGGGTCATGCTGAGGTAGGTATCAGTCAGAATTAAGAGCAATGTACTGTATGAGGTTCTGAGCAAGTTGTTTAATGCCATTTGTGTTTGGGTGCAGGCCATCTGATTTATACAGCTCATGTCTGGTCCAGAAACAGTCAAAGTTGCTGATAAAACCCTGCCCAGTTGCAGTGCAGAAGGTTTTTAGCCATTCATGCTGGCTGTAGAGATGACTGAAACGTTCAGCACTTTTTGAAGGAGAGGAAATGGGACCAGAAAAAAATGCAGGTTTTTCCCAGGCTCTGGGTTGTGATTGCAAGAGATGCTTATTGATTGTGGAATTTGATTGACTGTTTATTCATAACGTCATGTGTGCCCATATGGAAAATTAGAATATGAGCTGAGGCATGGAGATCTGTGAGCACTGTAGACAGTTCGATCATGTCTGCAACTTTGCCACCAGAGAGATAGTAGGCGATTGTGCCTGGGAATTCAATGGATTTTACGATGGAGTCACCAATAACAGGGATTTCAGGTTGCCTGTCCTTACAGCCTCCCTTCTAGAGAGAGACATGGACAAAGAGTTTGGAAGAAAGAGGTAGCTCAATGTCACAGAGTTGATAAAAAGAGTTTCACCTGGCAAGGCACTGCTGCAGATGATGTCACCACTAGTCACGGCAGTGTCCATTGCTCTGCTGAGCAGGTGGGTCGGAGGCTGAGGAAGCACACTCAAGGTTGGAGACAGCAGGAAAGGAGAGGCATCGGCAACGTTTCCCAAGGGAAGCTGGGGTCGTCGGGGAGTTTCAACGCTTTCTCCTCTTGTTGGAGTGGACTGGGGCTGGCTGCTCCGGAGCTGTCTATGTATGTGTAGCTGTTAGCTCAGTTCAGGTAGCTGTTCAAGTGGAGAAGTTTGAAAGTAGGACAGGGTCGTCATCCCTGTCTGGAGAGAACAGAGGAAGAGAAATCCTTCTTGCCTTCATCACGACCGACATCCTGGGGAGGGGGTGGACAGCGGATGGGCCGGGAGTGTCACTTTTTGCCAGACTGTCAGAGCTGCGGGGAGCATCCAGCTACAGCAGATCTACCCGCGAGAGAAGCAAAGACTGCCACTGAAGGACATCATCAAGAGGGCTCTCAGTGGAGTGGAGTTCAAATCTCAGACTGGAAAGCTCAGACTCAATTTAGATAAAAGTGAAAATCAGGAGTTTGGATCCTCTGATAGTTAAAATCGTTATATGTTGTCAGAATCACATCTGCCTTATCCAACTATAACCTAAATTTATTATCGTATACTCTTTCTACATAGAATGAGTATATGAAAGGGTTAGGGTTAGGTTTAGGGTTACCCTATACTGACTTACATTCGGAGTTTAAGAACTTATTCATCATTATCATCATCATCATCAGCTCCGTTATTTAGCTCTTGTCTGATTCTCCTAATTTTCTTCAGTCTATATACACCTCTTGCTCAGTGAAACCTTCTCTCTGTTTACTGCTCATCTGTAGCCATGCAGAATTAGAGAACAGCTGTCTGTCAGAGAAATAATCCTCTATTTTTTCTCCCTTCATGTTCTTTGTTTTCTGTAAGAACAGTTTGATTTTATCAATGCTGTAAGCTCTTTTGGTTTTATGGCTAACAGCCACTCCTTAGTCAGAAGATTCACTGTCCCTATCAGCAGCCGAGTCCTCCTCCATACTGGATCCAGACTGTGTGTCTCTCTGTTTTGCTGCTGTCTTTTCTCTAGTCTTACTCACGATTCCTTTCTTCGCCTGTTAATTTCCACTGTTGCTTTTAGTTTTCCTTTTGAGGTGTGTCACTCGTAGGGCCTCATCATCATCTTTCATGCCAACTTCACTTCCTCCCAACAATACATACTCTGCAGCTCTTTCACTTACAGTTTTCCTTTTGCAGCCTCCTGTCTCACCTGCCCCCTCCTGTCCTCCCTCACATAATCCACCTGCCTCCCCGTCCTTCCTCACCCACCTGACTTGTCTTTTTGTACTTCACCTGTCTCCTCCTGTCGTCCCTCACCCACCTGACTGTCTTGTTGCACTTTGCTTTTCGCCTCTTGTCCCTCCACACTTTCATGGCCGTCTTGTCTTATTGTCCACATGTCATTCTGGTTCTGTTGCAGTTTCCTTTCTTCCAGCAGGTGTCTTGTTAGAACCATTCTGTCCTGATGTAGAGTTTTTCCCTGGACATGCTCTGATGAGATGTTCCTCTCTACCAGTGGTGGCTGGCCAGTACAGGGTTCTGGGGCGCCGCCCTCTTCAAACATCAACAGATGAAAATCTATTTAAATTTGTTAAATATAATTTAGTTTTATAATGCAAATAATTATGAAATAAAAGTGTTTTTCAGTCTGTGAGCGCCTGTCAGCAGCCATTAGATATTGGTTCAAATGTATTTGGTTGATTTGTGTCTGAATACATATACTTCCTGGGTGAGGGGCGCCGGCCAAGCGATACCTTATGTAAGCCCTCAAACTTTTGGCGTGCACATGACCTGAGGCTGCTGTCTGATTGGTTTCTTCAGATTTTCCAGGGGGCACAGTTCTTTGCGTCCCAGACACACCCACTTTTATTGGCAGCAAATTGGTATTGTTTTAATGATTTTTGATCTACTGTGATTGGACAAGTCCTGTGGCGGTCAATCATGTTCACACCCACCACGACGCCTGTCAATCATCCACCATCTACGAACCCTGAATCTATAGGCTACATTATCCTTCTTAATAACTCTGTGACTGTGTGGACATTAAAGCAGCTGTCAGGTGTGCTGTGCCAAGGTAAATTGCGCCCCCCCCCCAAACATTTTAGTACCAGCCGCCACTGCTCTCTCCCACAATTCAAATATCTCGTATCGTCGGATGTTACAAAAATAACATAATCAAAGTCATCCACTCTCAGTTTGAAGGTGAAGTTCAGCTCCTCACTCCTGTTGTCCAGGATCATGTGAGGCTGCCTTGTGTGTGACACTACACGTTTTAAATGAGGAGACTTACAACCTGAGAAAACTTATTTGGGGGACTATTTTTCCGTGTAGAGATAACTCCCGTGTCAACAACTCATCTCTAATGAACGGAGGAACATTTGATAAAGTCACTGTTGTCTGCCAGTGTGGTGAAAGGCAGAACAGATACGAACGTATCCCTCACCACAATCCCATTCTCCTTTTCAACACCTTGGTCCACAGAGAAGAACAAGGCATTGTTCATCCGAGCAGCGGACTTGATGCTGCTGTAACCCACAACCGGTCCCAGGGCCAGAGTGCAGTCCTCCACTGGACGAGGGCAGTTTGGACAGATCCATGCCGGTGACTAGCACGACTCCAAACACACACACACCCTGAAAATCTCCCCAAATACACACCAAACAGGCAAACCCTACAGTACACACTTGTTACAATATTTACATATCTACAAGGAAATATTTACAATATTTAAAAGTCAGAGAGAGAGGTAGAGCGCACACACCTTTTGCCTTTCATCAACACGTCATGTGTGGGCGACGATGGCGTGCGTTGGTTCCCATCTGCCTGAAAGCCCCCCAACTTATTAATACAGTGACACCTTTATTTATTCATTATCCTGCTCATATTTTATTCATCCCTTCATTTATTTTTATTTTTATTTTCCCATGCGCTTTGAGGTGAGGCACATCAGCACCATCATCATCTGAGGTGGGGTCTGATCAAACGGTGACAGGACAGAGAGGGTGTGAGTGTGGGAGGAGAGGGAGAGATAGAGAGAGAGAGAGAGAGAGAGAGAGAGAGAGAGAGAGAGAGAGAGAGAGAGAGAGAGAGAGAGAGAGAGAGAGAGATGACAGAGCTAGTGGTGAGCGATATGGAGAATGGAGGGGTAGATGGAGAAGAAAGAAATTAGAAATGAAGGGAGAAGAGCTAGAAACAGAGACACAAGTGGGTAAATGGAGAGTGAGAGAGAGAGAGAGAGAGAGGGAGAGAGAGAAAGGAAGGTGGGATGATGGACAAACACTAAATACTAATTCTCCAGAGACTTCAGGAGGGCCTTTTTGTGGGGATTGAACAAACACCACACACACACACACACACACACACACACACACACACACACACACACACACACACACACACACACACACACACACACACACACACACACACACACACACACACACATAGGGGAAAGGGTTTAAAGACACTGACATCAAGTTTCATCACCAGAGCGCACAGATCTGAACTGAACTTAACCGAATTCAACGGAACTTAATTAAATTAATGGAGAATGAAAGAGAAGCACATTGAAACACAAATAGAAGGAGTGAGAGGAAAAGAAGTGAGATAAACCCTGACCTGGACCCGTCCATGCAGTGTCTTTGGCCACCTCTGCATCTAAGTTTGTGTCTTCGTTTGGTGGCTAGGAGAGCTGGTGCTGTACTGGCTGGGAGAGCTTGGTCTGCTGCATCCTGTGGGCCCAGGGACCACGGCTCTGCCTGGAGCTGCGCCCGAAGAGGAAACACTGAGGCCAGTCTGACAGGACACGGAAGCGGGGCAGGCTAAGCTAACTGCTAGCCCATGCAGACTAGCAGTTCCGATAACACTGAGGGCGGTCTGGCAGCGGCCTCACCTAGAGTTGACTGTGTTGTAATGTCATCGTGTGGAGTGTGGGGATGTGTGTTGAAGGTGTCTGGCTGGGGGAGCCTGGTCTGCTCCGTCCAGTGGGCCCAGGGACCATGGCACTGCCTGGAGCTGCACCCAAGGAGGCGGTCTGACAGGACGCGGAAGCGGGGCAGGCTAAGCTTACTGCTAGCCCATGCAGACCGGCAGTTCCGACAGTCATCCCAGTGAATTTTTTTGATATGTTGGCTGTATATGCGTTTTTGTAGGGTTTTTTTTTTTTAGTTTGGATAGAGGTGTTGTTGTAGTTTGGATGTGTGTTTTTGTCTTTGTGTTGCCCTGCTGTGGGCTGGGGGAAACGATATTTCATTTCATTTCATGTGCGTAGGGGCATGAAATGAAATGACAAATAAATGTTCCTGATTCCTGATTCCTGATAAATTATTGATGGACAATGTAGAGGGAAAAGAAAGACGTGAGCTGAGGTAGAGACCGAGATACACAGAAGAGAGACAGACCAAGCAAACCAAGAAAGAAAGAGAGAAAAAACACATAGGACAGAAAGAGAGGAAAAACACATAGGACAGAAAGAGAGGAAGAACACATACGACAGAACAAGAGGAAGAACATGTAGGACAGAAAGAGAGGAAGAACATGTAGGACAGAACAAGAGGAAGAGCACGTAGGTCAGAAAGAGAGGAAGAACATGTAGGACAGAAAGAGAGGAAGAACATGTAGGACAGAAAGAGAGGAAGAACATGTAGGACAGAAAGAGAGAAGGAACACGTAGGACAGAAAGAGAGAAAGAACAGGTAGGACAGAAAGACAGGAAGAACACGTAGGACAGAACAAGAGGAAGAACCTGTAGGACAGAAAGAGAGGAAGAACATGTAGGACAGAACAATAGGAAGAACACGTAGGACAGAAAGAGAGGAAGAACATGTAGGACAGAAAGAGAGAACGAACATGTAGGACAGAACAAGAGAAAGAAAATGTAGGACAGAAAGAGAGGAAGAAAATGTAGGACAGAAAGACAGGAAGAACACGTTGGACAGAAAGAGAGGAAGAACATGTAGGACAGAAAGAGAGGAAGAATGCGTAGGACAAAAAGAGGAAGAACATGTAGGACAGAAAAAGAGAGAACACAGGACAGAAAGAGTGAAAGAACGGGTAGGACAGAAAGAGAGGAAGAACATGTAGGACAGAACAAGAGGAAGAACATGTAGGACAGAAAGAGAGGAAGAACACGTAGGACAGAAAGAGAGGAAGAACGCACAAGACAGAAAGAGAGGAAGAATGCATAGGACAGAAAGAGAGGAAGAACACGTAGGACAGAAAGAGAGGTAGAACACAGGACAGAAAGAGAGGAAGGACATGTTGGACAGAAAGAGAGGAAGAACATGTTGAACAGAAAGAGAGGAAGAACACGTAGGACAGAAAGAGAAGAAGAACATGTTTGACAGAAAGAGAGGAAGAACATGTTGGACATAACGAGAGGAAGAACACGTAGGAATGAAAGAGAAGAAGAACATGTAGGACAGAAAGAGGAAGAATACGTAGGACAGAAAGACAGGTAGAACATGTAGGACAGAAAGAGAGGAAGAACTCAGGACAGAAAGAGAGGAAGAACACAGGACAGAAAGAGAGGAAGGGCTGGTTGCCAGTAAAAGGAGAGAGCAGCAGAGACAGAAAGAAGTGAGAGAGAGAGAGAGAGAGAGAGAGAGAGAGAGAGAGAGAGAGAGAAGGAGGAGGAGATGTGAGAGGTGGATGGGATTAGCATAGACAGGGAGATGAAAAGCAACATCACACTGTTCGGGCTGGCTCTTGTCACTTGGTGACAGCACATGGACTGATTCCTGTTTGTGTTTGCATGTGTTCGGCTGTCTGTCTGTGTGTGTGCCTACACCTGTCTGCATGCTTGTCAGTGTGCAACCGTGCTTGTGTGTCTTTGTGCTTGTGTGTAGCTGGATGATTGTGTGTTTGGCTGGTCAAAGGCCAGTCTGACAGATTGAGAAGGAGAGAGAAGAGACGCCATCAGTGAGGCCCATATGCTCGTTAAAAAGCATGCCTGTTACAAAAGCAGGGGTTCACCGAGCGCCTGCCTTGACAAATGAAAAGAAAAGAAAAGACTTCAGTGGGACATAAAGTGCTTCCCTTCAACGTCACTTAAAGTGATCTGTGACATAATCAACTTAACACCATCTGGAAAACAATTCATATTCCAAATTGGTAAACAAAAGGTTCCCAGTGATGGAATCAGGGCTTCAGTACTCATCTCTGCAAGCCTGCCTGTTCCCCTGCCAGCCTGGGTTTAAAGGACCTTACCGGCGCTATCTTCACTTCTCACCGTTACTTGGGATAGTTCCGATCCTTAGTAGACCTCGTCAGCATAGCTGTACACAATTAAGTCCATCCATCCATTATCCAAACTGCTTATCCTGCTGTCAGGGTCGCTGGAGTCTATCCCAGCAGCCACTGGGCGGCAGGCGGGGAGACACCCTGGGTAGGCTGCCAGGCCATCTCTCTCTCTCTCTCTCTCTCTCTCTCTCTCTCTCTCTCTCTCTCTCTCTCTCTCTCTCTCTCACTCTCACTCTCACTCTCACTCTCACTCACACACACACACACTAGGGGCAATTTATGGTGGCGCACTGGTTAGTGTGGTCGCCTCACAGCAGGAAGGTTCTGGATTCGGGCCCTGGGGTAGTCCAACCTTGGGAGTCGTCCTCTGTGTGGGGTTTGCATGTTCTCCCCGTGTCTGCGTGGGTTTCCACCGGGGGCTCCGGTTTTCTCCCACAGTCCAAAGACATGTAGGTCAAGTGAATCGGCCATACAATTAAGTCTTTTGGAGAAAATTAGCCTACATCCATACATGGTCATGAGCTTTGGATAGTGACCGGATCGCGGATACAAACGACTGAGATGAGTTTCCTCCGTAGGGTGTCTGGGCTCAGCCTTAGAGATAGGGTGAGGAGCTCGGACATCCAGAGGGAGCTCGGAGTAGAACCGCTGCTCTTCCACATCGAAAGGAGCCAGTTGAGGTGGTTCGGGCATCTGATTAGGATGCCTCCTGGGCGCCTTCCTTTGGAGGATAATTGGGCATGGCCAACTGGGAGGAGATCCCGGGGTAGACCCAGAACTCGCTGGAGGGACTACATGTCCAGTCTGGCCTGGGAACGCCTTGGGATCCCTCAGGAGGAGCGACTGAAGATGGGATGAGACGAGATCCCTAAACAATTCACCCTGTCATTCGTGTTGAAAAGATGTGGAAAAACAATCGGTGAGACTTGACAATTGTTAAGCCCTTGTAAATTACCTTTGTAAAATTCTGTTGGATCATATCTTTCACAAAAACCATTTTAAAATCATGACTTAGCACAGACGAACACAAGTTATATACAGTTTACTAAAAGACAAAGCAGTAGCAATAAAAACATGACATTGTGGTGATACACAATTGAAGGTAGATTCACCAGGGGCTACTGCTCCTTTAAGGCAGTCGTCCAGAGTGCTGACGTAGGCACTGCTTAGAGTTTCCGGGATGGAGCCATGTTTGCAGCAGCCTGGCGGTTAGCTGGTTGCCAGGAGAGCTTGTGCTGTATCGGTGTTGTTTTGTGTGGCGAATAAACGGAATTGACCTTTCGCAAAGTACCGCCCCAGAACGGTGCTTGTCCAATCATACCTTAGCAATGGTCCGTCAAGCTTTCAAACACACAACAAAATGCTGAAACGGTGTGCCTATGGGATCTGCAAATCGGATACTAGATATCTGAAAAGTTTGGAGGGGGTGTCATTTTCTTTCCCTTCCCGAAACCCAGAACGCAAGAAGCGCAATGTCGGCAATAGATTTCGCAGTATAGCAGACCCCATGGCCAGCTTAATCCATCCAAAACCAACAAAAATACCTGTCTGCTCCAAGCTAAGCTTGCTACTAGCTATTATTGATAGCTAATACAGCTAACGTATTATTACTGTTACTTTTACCCACACAATGCGCTGATTTCTTCTTTCATGTTTTGGTGTTTTCCGGCTACTTCCTGGGTAGTTCTGAAATGCTTGACGGGGGGCGGGACTTTGCGAAAGGTCAGTTGACCCTTCACTAAGCCCTGCCCTAGAACAGCCACTGTCCAATCCTACGTTAGTAACCGTTACTAAGTAGGGGAGGCCTGGCAAGCTATCGAGGAAATGCCGAAGCGGTGCGCTTACGGTACCTGCAAATTAGACAGCAGATATCCTAAAAGTTTGGAGGGTGGGGGTGTATTTTGGGCTTTTCCTAAGCGTAAAACACAAGAGGAAAAATGTCGAATGTGGATCAAACAGTGTGGAAGACCTCACTCACAGCTGAATCCATGGAGGATAAACAAAAACACATTTGTTTGCTCCAAGGTAAGCTTGCTAACGTTAGCTAGCCTAGCTAGCTAGGTTAGCTAATGTGACAGTCAACCGGTCTCCGCTTTCGATCCTGTCTAGCCTTTGCGATCTCCGCCGATGATACGGGCACAGCCTTTATTTTACCACCTCTTGGTTTGTGCCATTGTTGTGGCAAACTTGTGCAGGGCTTAGCTGACTCTTCTGTTCTTGCCTTTATAAGATCCAGTGTATTAGTCCATGGGCCAGACGATATTTCGGTACACTCAAGGTGGCAAAACTTACTTATAATTTTTGAAAGGATCCATGTCTGTAGATGATATTTTGGTATGATAACCATTCCTGAGTGGCAGCTGTATCACAGTTATCAGCTCATGAAGTTAACCACCCGCTAAAGTAAATTGCATTTTAGACGCTGGTGCATATCCTGATTTAGCCTCATGGTCAGGACATTTTTCAATGTTCTATAATATTGTCTTTGGTATCATTTTAAAGGGGACCTTCTTAGCTTTCATTCAAGCCCTGTTGTGGATATTTCTCACAAATATAGAGGTCACTTGAGCTCTTCAACCCGTCAATAACACACATCTTTCTGCAATTTTCGCCTAAACTATATACTTTCTTTTAGCCCTTTGGCATCTAGGAATATCAGGGACACAAAACACAAAAACTGGAATACTCACAGGACTGTCAAGATTCAGAAAATGTATAATATACCCATACTATTTCATTGTGAGAGGTGATTGTGAGCCTTAAATGAGAACTAGACCAAAGCCATTTAGGTCACAAACTGGTCTCTATACATTTGTTTAAATACACAATCAAAATACATGATAAAAAGGAATACCATAGTGAGGTAATGAACTATTTTAATATTTTAAACAACATTGACATTTACATATACTTAGTCAATGATACATGTAATCCCATATCATTAGTGGGTATATGTAATGGTAATGGGTAGGGTAATGGGTATATGTGAATATGGTTACATTATTGTTATCAAGCTCTGGGTAACCAAGTCCAGAATCAACATCCTGTGCATCAATAGACTACTACCACAGTAATACCATCAGAATCATCACACTGTCATTCATCAAACTGCTCGTTTCTCTCATCATCTGACTCCCCAAGTTCAAAGTCCAGTTCTGGACCATCCTGCTGTTTTTGGTTACTGCAGGTCTGTAACCTGCACATGTCTGTGCATGGAAGTCCATTTGACAGGCACATGCAGCTGGCATTTTGCATGAATGCACACACTTGCATGTTAGCATTTCCAAGACCACATCTGGTGCAGGTGGGGAGCGCATCCAGTAAATGGCCAGCTTGCCTTCATCGTCTGTCCATCCATACTCAGTAGGGCTTGGCACCACAGGGTTAGCCTGCAGACAGCACTTCCATATTGCTGCCTGATAGTTGGCTCGTTGAACATGCATAAAGAGACAGTCTCTACATGGTGGCAGCTGGCTGGACTCAACCTCTCCCCTTTTGGTGCAGAAGAGCTGGTAACGCAGTTTGTTCACCTCAGCAGTGCTGCTATTAGCAACATACATCCGACAGGTGAACTGCTCAATTTTCTGGAACAGCTCATCACTCACATTCCATGTCTGTCCCAGTTGACTAAAAGTCTCTTGGCAGGAAGTGTGCTTTCTCACTATCTTCAGGGCATTCAGCTTCCCTCGACCAGCGAATGCACTGACAGTGTCGCAGCCTGTGAAGGCATGTAAGCCAATTAGGCTGTCACAGATGCTGTCTCCAAGTGAACTTGCCAGTTTGGTGATGTCGACAAACCGTGTGCGGTTCTGAGTCCCACACTTCTGGTAGATGGGACAGGTGATGTCCTTCTGGAAGCCAAGACAAAGCACCATGACATCAGTGTCCTCAGCTGTGATGATAACTGACTTTGAGCCCGCATTTGCTGCATGCAATGCATGCAGGAGCAGACGGGTGTCAGCTTCTTCATGTGTGGAGTGCAGTTCTGCTGCTTCCTCACACCCATCTTCTGTCAACTTGTAGCAGGTTTCCTCACAGGTCATGTACAACACCTTGCCATGCAGCATAGCTCTGTATCGTGGGAGTTTCCACTCTTCCACCAGAAACTTGATGAGACTGGTCTTGTTGGAGGAACTGCACAGAAATGTTCTCCACTGCTGGACGTGGTGTCCCCCTGCAAGATTCTTGTACTGGAGAGTGATGTCTCCACCCCGGTTCAGTCGTTCAGCATCTTTGATCGAAGTCTGGTGATAGACATCAAAAACAACATCAATCCTCCCACTCTGTGCTCCCTCATGGAGGACCTGGGTCAAGGCTGACTCTGCCACCTGTGCAAAGGTTTTGTTGTTGCCATTCATTTTTTGGACCAGGCTCATCCCATCAATGATGGAAGTAGATGGGATTGGGATGTGTTCTGCAGGAGATACATTCTTTTCAAGCTCTCTGGCAAGTGCAGCCTTGTTTGTTTTTCGTAAGGACCCATCAGCATTTGCCAGTGCCCATGGTAGTGGGCCCAATGGGTAGGCAAGGACATCCTTCAGATTCACCTTCCTGCTTTCAGCCACCAGGATCATGTGACTGAAAAGGTTTCTATCTGCCTTCAGAACCACATCCTGTGCTTTCTTTCCATGAGCTTGTTTTGTGCTGACATTGGAGAATGTTTTCAGACTTTGCTTGGTCATCTTGTCGTGGAATTTCACAGGTGGTGGGTCTGCATCTAACCTTGTTTGCTGGAATGCTTGGTAGGCCTCTTCTCCGTTCTCAAGAGCTCTGAAGAGATCTATGGTCACATCAGGTGGAGCCATGTTGCCAGTGGAGAGGCTAACCAAATCAATCTCATCAGGGGACATAGGATTGAGCCAGTTATTCTCCATAAGGTCCATGAGAGACTGGACATCTGCTTCATCTCTTTTGATCCTTGGACTCTGTAGATCTGGATGAGACCATTTGCACCTGCCTTGACCTGTCAGGTCTCTCAGCTGTCTGAGGTACATGCTTCTATACTCAGCTGTGAGATAATATTTGGTCACAGCTCCTGGCTTCAAGCTGAATCCCTTTGTCCCTCCAGCTGTTTGGGTGTCTTTGTTCACCGTTTCTTCTATAGCTTGGTCAACAGGGATTCGGCCAAAGGGATTGGTGGAGCCCAGTTGGACTGAGAAGCCTCCTTCCATGAATTCTGTGTACACATCTGGGTGTGTGATGGGCAGCTCAGACATCTGGGCGTAGTAGTAGGGGAGGTAGCGTGCATAATTCATCCTGTCATAAGCAAAGCACCATGGGATCATTGCTCGAATGCTAGCCAAGTGTAGCATCCAGTCTCCCTCTCTGGATGCTCGGATGAGCCCCAACGAGATTTCAACCATGTCCAAATAGGACATCCAGAAGTTCGAGAGGCTGCCGTTTCCACCTCTAAGGAACTCACGGTAGACTTCAAATAGATCCATGATGCGTGTACAAGAGCTGTTCTCGAGGACCTCCTTCAAAGCATGTTGTGAGACTTCTTTCCCAAGGCTGTCAATGGTCTTCAGTGTCTCATTCAGGTGAACCATGTCATTCCTGTGAGTTTCCTCCAACCAGGACAGGAAACCATTCAAGGTCAGTCGCATGAGAGCCTCATACAGGAGCTTGTGTAGTCGCACTGCCCTGTTGTACTTGCGGCCATCCATAACACCAGCAATTGAGCCTTCTGCAATCATGCCAGACTCAATGCAGAGGTCTTTGAGTCCAGCATCTTGGAAACGCTTTCCTATTATTGCCAGCAGTGTGCAGATGGTGTGGAATACCCCAAGCCTAACGATGATATCATGGAACTTGTCATGGTGTTTCCATGTGATCTCGACAGCCTTCGCATACAGGGCTTGGTCAAAGACACAGACAATCTTCCTCAGGCCTAAGCACTGCATGATGCTCAGTGACTGGTTAAGCACCTCGTTGACAGTAGACATTTGTGTCGCTGGAGCATTGATGGTAGGCAGATAGCCTATATTGTCGGGGATGACCGTCATCTCTCCTCGAGTCAGGATGTTGAAGCCTGTCCAGCTGCTGACTGACTGTTCTTCTTGTTGTGACATGCGTGCTAGGACCCAAAGAAGGTTTTTCTCTCTGGCAAGCTTAGTATTGGCTGCAGTATCGGCATCTGACTTTTTGCTCTGTGGTGGCCCTACCCATTGTCCAGCATTGTAAGTCGGTAACATTGGTGGGGGTCCATCAATGCTTCTCTTCTTTGTTTTGGGAACAGTGGGCATGGGTTGGACAGGAAGTGGGTTGACTGGCTTTGCTTGCACAGCAATCCCATTGACTCTGTGAGATGTTCCCTCACCACTGACAGTTTCTTCAAGACGGTCGATATTGTCCCAGGCTAAAGTTGTGAATATGCCAGGATGGATGTTAGCTGGAAGGGCAATGCCACTCCCTGATGATGAGAGTTTCTGGAGACACAGGGCAGTGTTGATCTCTTCCATCTGTGAATAGGACACACTGTGACCAAGTCGGTTGAGGATGTTTATCAACTCTACATTTCCTGTCAACGATTTGACACTGAATGGCAGAACAATGTGCTTGGAAGGCTTGGTATTTCCACATGTCACTGCATATACTATGTCATGGCCAAATGACTGCAGAAGGCACTGCACTCTCTGGGATGCATGATCAGGATCATTTGAGCCTGTGAGTAGAGAGTACAGGAAGATAATGAGCGACTCTGGAATGGTAGGACATTCTGCTTCTGGTTTGACTTCAGGCGGCCAGGTTTGAGGAACATCTTGACTTTTAATGTCTGCTCTCAATTTGATGGCTGCTTTGGCTATAACATCTTGTGCACTGACACTTTTCAGGGTCTGCAGCTCCCTTTTGAGAGACTGATTTTCTTTGGCAAGTTCCCTCATGGACAAGTTATCGGGATAGAGGAGGAATTTTCCTTTCTCATCAGGGAATATCTGCAAGGCTCCAGCAAACTCACTCTCCAGGTTTCGCCTTATGTGCTTCTTGGTTGATTCCTTGACTTGGGCAATGCCTTGGGAGTTCATTGAAGCTACCAGTCTAGAAGAGAGATCAGTCATTGTCATCACTTGAGGATTGCCAAAAAGCTCCATCCTGATGACGAGGAACAGCTCATTGTATGCCTTATTCACAGCAGCTTCATACTGGGCTGCAGCATCATCATCTTCATTGCTGGCAACCTCTCCTTTGGAAACCTCTTCTTTGGTGTAAAGTCTATAGCATGACCTGTGGTAGTGCCCTTCAGCTGCTACAAGGTCTCTACTCACAATGGCAAGGATTCTGCTGTCCCTTTTCTTTGTGGCTGCACTCCTGATCTTTGCATCAGCTCGCAGTTCTCAACACTGCACCAGTACTTCTCTCGTATTCTGTCTCTTGGAATATTTGCTGTTTTTCTGACAAAATATGCACTCTGCATCATAAGTCCTAGATGTACTTGGAGCATGTCGAGCTACTCTCTTAGATTGTTTCTCTTCAGCAGAGACACAACTTTTCTTTTCTTTTGCAAGGAGGCCATCAAGAATTTGCTTCATAGTGAAGATACTGCGACACTTTCTGTGGTAGTAGATTGCTGGAATCTGTCCCTCAGGAATGTCTTTTGCCAGTTTCAAAACTGGTGCATGATTTCGTATCTGAGCTGCCCTGAGCAGAGTTCTCCATGAGTCGACACTTTGTAGTGAAACCAGCTTATCTGTATCATCAGAACAGTGGATAATGCACTCCACCCGTGGGCGCTTTGGTATTGGGTAAAAACTTGCTTGTTCACCAGTGGCCATATTCAGTCAGTTTTCACCTGCCACATACAAACAAATACATGTAACTTAGGTGTATGAACACTACTAAAACAAAGTTTACTTTGCTTCACCAGCGTCATATTACCATTATTTATCTTACATAGCCACAAATAGATACATTACCTAGTTGCTATGCAACAGCTGTATTTTGTCCACATGAGGCCGCTAAAATCAACACAAGATGAAAGTTCCTCGTAGCCACTTTAACTAATCATATTAACATATACATTAAAAGAACATGCTAACATTATGGGAAATTAGCTTACAATCTTCTCCAGAGTGAGACAAGAAGATAGATACCAGTTTCCTCTATATGTGTTTAGTAGAAAGCTATCTGGCTGCACGTTAGCCTAGCTTAGCACAATGAATGGAAGTACACAGTACTGGTTATCCTTGGTTGTTGGCCAACTAAGAACTGTCCCAGAGTTTAAGCTAGGCTAATCAGTACCAGGGGTGTTGAAATGCTATATTTGCAAAAATCTGGGCAAATACACAATCGTGAGAGGCACAGAAACAGGTTTCCTGAAAGAAAAATGAAATAGCTGCTCATTTGGAAAGGTTATCATGTATTATTTTACTTCTGTTAGTGTACCGAATAAAATGGCACCAGTGAAGTTGTGTCACCTTGGGTGATATCGATATCTGGTCTGACCCATGGACTAACTGGCTTTGGTCTAGTTAGTTTCTTAGTAATAATGCCCTTCTAATTTAAGGTTCACAATCACCTCACACAATGAAATAGTATGGGTATATTATACATTTCCTGAATCTTTACAGTCCTGTGAGTATTCCAGTTTTTGTGTTTTGTGTCCCTGATATTCCTAGATGCCAAAGGGCTAAAAGAAAGTATATAGTTTAGGCGAACATTGCAGAAAGATGTGTGTTATTGACGGGTTGAAGAGCTCAAGCGACCTCTATATTTGTGAGAAATATCCACAACAGGGCTTGAATGAAAGCTAAGAAGGTCCCCTTTAAAATGATACCAAAGACAATATTATAGAACATTGAAAAATGTCCTGACCATGAGGCTAAACCAGGATATGCACCAGCGTCTAAAATGCAATTTACTTTAGGGGGTGGTTAACTTCATGAGCTGATAACTGTGATACAGCTGCCACTCAGGAATGGTTATCATACCAAAATATCATCTACAGACATGGATCCTTTCCAAAATTATAAGTAAGTTTTGCCACCTTGAGTGTACCGAAATAGGAAAATTCGGGCTCTGGCCCATGGACTATATGGATCAAGCCCACAACCCAGCCACTGAGGATGCACAAGCCAGTGCATCCTTAGTGCCGGTCCCAAGCCCGGACAAATGGGGAGGGTTGCGTCAGAAAGGGCATCCGGCGTAAAATCTTTGCCAAATCAAATATGCGGATCATAAATAAGACTTACATACCGGATCGGTCGAGGCCCGGGTTACCAACGACCGCCACCAGTACTGTTAACCAGCAGGGTGTTGGTGGAAACTATGCTACTGTTGGGCGAAGAAGAAGGAGAGGGGGAAAGCATGTCCAGAGGCAGCTAGAGAGGAGGAAGGGTAGGCATGTGGAGGTGAGAGTTGGAACTTTGAATGTTGGCACTATGACTGGTAAAGGGAGAGAGCTGGCTGACATGATGGAAAGAAGAAAGGTAGGCATACTGTGTGTGCAAGAGACCAGGTGGAAGGGGAGTAAGGCCAGGAGTATCGGAGGTGGGTTCAAACTCTTCTACCATGGTGTGAATGGGAGGAGTAATGAGGTAGGGGTAATTCTGAAGGAAGAGTATGTCAAGAGTGTGTTGGAGGTGAAGAGAGTGTCAGACAGAGTGATGAGTATGAAGCTGGAAATTGAAGGTTTATTGCTGAATGTTATCAGCGCATATGCCCCGCAAGTTGGGTGTGAGATGGATGAAAAAGAAGAATTCTGGAGTGAGTTGGACGACATGGTGGAGAGGGTACCCAAGGAGGAGAGAGTGATGATTGGAGCGGACTTCAATGGACATGTTGGTGAAGGGAACAGAGGTGATGAGGAGGTGATGGGAAGGTATGGAGTCAAGAAGAGAAATGTGGAAGGACAGATGGTGGTGGATTTTGCGAAAAGGATGGAAATGGCTGTGGTGAATACATATTTCAAGAAGAGGGAGGAACACAGGGTGACATACAAGAGTGGAGGAAAGTGCACACAGGTGGACTATATCTTATGTAGAAGGCGCCATCTAAAAGGGATTGGAGACTGCAAGGTGGTGACAGGGGAGAACGTAGCTAGGCAGCATCGGATGATGGTCTGTAGGATGACTTTGGAGACCAAGAAGAGGAAGCGAGTGAAGACACAGCCGAAGATCAAATGGTGGAAGTTGAAGAAGGAAGACTGTTGTGTGGAGTTCAGGCAGGAGTTAAGACAGGCACTGGGTGGTAGTGAAGAGTTGCCAGATGGCTGGACAACCACTGCAGAAATAGTGTGGGAGACAGCTAGGAAGGTACTTTGTGTGTCATCAGGACAGAGGAAGGAAGACAAGGAGACTTGGTGGTGGAATGAGGAAGTACAGCAAACTATACAGAGGAAAAGGTTGGCAAAGAAGAAGTGGGATAGTAAGAGAGATGAAGAAAGTAGACAGGAGTACAAGGAGATGCAGCGTAAAGCAAAGAGAGAGGTGGCAAAGGCAAAGGAAAAGGCGTATGGTGAGTTGTATGACAGATTAGACACTAAGGAAGGAGAAAAGGACTAGTACCGATTGGCTAGACAGAGGGACCAAGCTGCAAAGGATGTGCAGCAAGTTAGGGCAATCAAGGATAGAGATGGAAATGTGCTGACAAGCGAGGAGAGTGTGCTAAGAAGGTGGAAGGAATACTTTGAGGGGCTGATGAATGAAGAAAATGAGAGAGAGAGAAGGTTGGATGAAGTAGGGATAGTGAATCAGGAAGTTCAGCGGATTAGCAAGGAGGAAGTGAGGGCAGCTATGAAGAGGATGAAGAGTGGAAAGGCAGTTGGTCCTGATGACATACCTGTGGAGGCATGGAGATGTTTAGGAGAGATGGCAGTGGAGTTTTTAACTAGATTGTTTAACACAATCCTGGAAAGTGAGAGGATGCCTGAGGAGTGGAGAAGAAGCATACTGGTACCGATTTTCAAGAACAAGGGCGATGTGCAGAACTGTAACAACTACAGAGGTATAAAGTTGATCAGCCACAGCATGAAGATTTGGGAAAGAGTAATAGAAGCTAGGTTAAGAGGAGAGGTGATGATCAGCGAGCAGCAGTATGGGTTCATGCCACGAAAGAGCACCACAGATGCGATGTTTGCTTTGAGAATGTTGATTGAGAAGTATAGAGAAGGCCAGAAAGAGTTGCATTGTGTCTTTGTAGATTTAGAGAAAGCATATGACAGAGTGCCGAGAGAGGAGGTGTGGTATTGTATGAGGAAGTCAGGAGTTGCAGAGAAGTATGTCGGAGTGTTGCAGGATACGTATGAGGGCAGTGTGACAGTGGTGAGGTGTGCGGTTGGAAAGACAGATGGGTTCAAGGTGGAGGTGGGATTACATCAAGGATCGGCTCTGAGCCCTTTCTTGTTTGCAATGGTAATGGACAGGTTGACGGACAAGATCAGGCAGGAGTCTACATGGACGATGATGTTCGCGGATGACATTGTGATCTGTAGTGAGAGTAGGGTGCAGGTTGAGGAGAGCCTGGAGAGGTGGAGGTATGCACTGGAGAGAAGAGGAATGAAAGTCAGTAGGAGCAAGACAGAATACCTATGCGTGAATGAGAGAGAGGACAGTGGAATGGTCAGGATGCAAGGGTGGAGGTGACAAAGGCATTTGAGTTTAAATACTTGGGGTCAACGGTCCAAAGTAACGGGGAGTGCAGTAGAGAGGTGAAAAAGAGAGTGCAGGCAGGTTGGAGTGGGTGGAGAAGTGTGTCAGGAGTGATTTGCGACAGAAGGGTACCAGCAAGAGTTAAAGGGAAGGTTTACAAGATGGTTGTGAGACCAGCTATATTATATGGTTTGGAGACAGTGGCACTGACGAAAAGACAGGAGGCGGAGCTGGAGGTGGCAGAGTTGAAGATGCTAAGATTTTCACTGGGAGTAATGAAGAAGGACAGGATTAGGATTGATTATATTAGAGGGACCGTTCAGGTTGGACAGTTTGGAGACAAAGCAAGAGAGGCAAGATTGAGATGGCTTGGACATGTGTGGAGGAAAGATGCTGAGTATATTGGGAGAAGGATGCTGAATATGGAGCTGCCAGGGAAGAGGAGAAGAGGAAGGCCAAAGAGGAGGTTTATGGATGTGGTGAGGGAAGACATGCAGGTGGCTGGTGTGACAGAGGAAGACGCAGAAGACAGGAAGAAATGGAAATGGATGATCCGCTGTGGCGACCCCTAACGGGAGCAGCCGAAAGTAGTAGTAGTAGTATGGATCAAGCCCACGATGTGTGAGCAATATCCTGGTGCACTTTAAACAAACGGGAAAGTGCATGTGAGCTCCCCTGATCCAGCTGGCTAGCCTGGCTAGCTAAAACATAGCCTAATGTTAGCTAGATCTGAAAGCTAGCTAATAGGCTATATGGACTCATAACTAAATGTCAGCTTAAGATACAACTTAAAATACTACTATCTATATGGTCTTACCCTGCTGTACACGAGCATTGTTGTTCATTTATCTCCTTGTCCTTAACGTGAATAGTTAAGACGTGGGGTGCCTGGGTCTTCTATTGGGACCTGTAGGCTTTAGCCTCGATTTTAATTTCCCCTTCATTCACACACTGACAACTTATATCGTGGATGTAGCTTTCAAATGCATATTGCAAGCCTTTCTGTCTTCTTCTCTCTGATATCTCCTTGCTTTTCCAGAAATTTGATGTCAATTCACCTGGAATATCTGTCACTGACATGACAGTAAACGCCATGTTTAAATTTCGTGGACGGACGATAGCTTGCCAGGCGTAGCAACAGTAACCAAGTGGGGCGGGGCTTAGCGAAGGGTCAATTGACTCGACTCGATCTCTCCGTCTTCTCATTCCTGCACTCCCACAACATGTAACATTCTCTTATAGCAAAGAAACATCTATTTCTTCACCTATGCTAGTCAGACATTTTGTCTCTAGCGTGCTTCATGACTTCATTATCATGACTTCATTATCATGAGGTTAGCCGTCATTCAGCCGTCCTTATCCGCGGTG
This sequence comes from Lampris incognitus, assembly GCF_029633865.1. Taxonomy (NCBI): domain Eukaryota; kingdom Metazoa; phylum Chordata; class Actinopteri; order Lampriformes; family Lampridae; genus Lampris; species Lampris incognitus. The sequence goes on from NC_079211.1 coordinate 108,164,590, forward strand.
GTCTGCGGAGTGCAGATGAGCTCGCAGTGGCGGCATCAGAACCAGTGGCTTCCGTTTTCCATGCCGCCAAGTGAAATGTTTGACCCATTTAGCTGCTCCTGTAGTTCAGCAAACTAACAACAGAATCCCATTTCTGCATACAGGTTTGTTTTTTGTTTTTTCACAAACTTTATCGATTCCTGCGTGTACAAACTTGCTAGGCTGCTCGAATCGACAAAACGTCCTAGTTGTATGCTTTATACAGGGCGGCACGGTGGCCCAGTGGTTAGCACTGTTGCCTCACAGCAAGAAGGTCCTGGATCCAGGGCGTCCGGGTAGCGAAGCTGTCTCTTCCGTTCACTGGCGTAAATATAGGTGGTGCAGCCGGTGCAGTGGCACCAGGGCCCGTCGCTAGGGGGAGCCCGTCAATATTTCTGCATGCATTGTCCTAGTCCAATGTTACGTGTCTGTTTTGAGCATGTGATGATAGCTTGTTTAGCGCGCGCAATATAATTTACCTATCTAGCCTACCTAAGTAACGTTAGAAAAATAAAATCAAGAAAGCAAGCATGAGTTACACACATACAAGTGGATGTAAAAAGAGGAAGGAGAGCAAGGAAAAAAAGGAAAGCTGCAATGTGTGCTGCGTGCGTGCCAAACCATGCAATCTACCAGGTTTTGAGTCTGATGTGTGCTCCCGTTACTGTCGAATGACAAGGCTATTAGCTATATTACAGCCTAGTTGCTTTGTTGACTTGTTTCATTGCCTTGTCGACTGATTTGATTTAGAGACCGTCTGTTTAGGTTTCCGAACTCTGTCCGTGGTGCGTCCGCTCTCCGTGGTTCTGAAGTGTAGCCAATCTTTGACGTACTGACCTTTACAATAACTAATCTGTGTAAACTTTGTCTGTTACTTTGATATTTCTATTTTATTTGTTATATTTTATGCTGTGAGGCACTTTGTGATTGTATATCTGTGAAAGGTGCTATACAAATAAATTACTAAAATTACTTACTAAACCCACCTGTGGTGGTGGTGGTGTGTGTGTGTGAGCGAGTGAGAGAGAGACGGGGGGTGGGGGGTCTACGAGGGTTGCTTGCACCAGGGCCCATAATAAATATTTTACGCCAGTGATTCCGTTGCCTACCAACATGGGGATTGGCGGTTCGAATCCCCGTGTTACCTCCTGCTTGGACGGGCGTCCCCACAGACACAATTGGCCGTGTCTGCAGGTGGGAAGTCGGATGCGGGTGTGTGTCCTGGTCGCTGTATTAGTGCCTCCTCTGGCTGGTTGGGGCACCTGTTCGGGGGGGGGACTGGGGAGAACAGCGTGGTATTCCCACGCGCTATGTCCTCCTGGCAAAACTCCTCCCTGTCAGGTGAAATGAAGCAACTGGCGAAACCACATGTATCAGAGGAGGCATGTGGTAGTCTGCAGCCCTCCCCGGATCAGCAGAGGGGGTGGAGCTGGGACAGTTCGGAAGAGTGGGGTAATTGGCTGGGTGCAATTGTGGGGAAAAAGGGGGGGAATTAAAAAAAAAAGGCCCTGGGTTCGAACCCCAGGCCGTCCCAGGTCCTTTCCGTGTGGAGTTTGCATGTTCTTCCCGTGTCTGCGTGGGTTTCCTCCGGGTGGTCTGGTTTCCTCCCACCGTCAAAAAGACATGCATGTTAGGGTTGATACTTCTGTCTGTGCCCCTGAGCAAGGCAATGGAAAGAAGAAGTGGAGTTGGTCCCCAAGCGCTGCATTTGCCCACTGCTCCTATACAATAGGATGGTTTAAATGCAGGGAACAAATTCATTGTAAGAATACAATGACAAAATAAAGTGGCTTTCTTCTTCTTTTCTTTAAACCATTTGCTGACCTCGACTAGTTTTGTTGCACCTGGGGGAAATAGTTCCTTTGATTTTTCTGCTTTCCGAACTCAAATTTTGTCATTATGAAAGCCTGTTCAATCCAGCTGTTTATCAGCCAACGTCGACACGGTTTCTTGGGCAAATTCTGTAATATTTCCACAAACACTCTCTCTCTCTCTCTCTCTCTCTCTCTCTCTCTCTCTGTCTCTCTCTCTCTCTCTCTCTCTCTCTCTCTCTCTCTCTCTCTCTCTCTCTCTGTCTCTCTCTCTCTCTCTCTCTCTCTCTCTCTCTCTCTCTCTCTCTCTCTCTCTCTCTCTCTCTCTCTCTCTCTCTCTCCATTTTGAGTTAAATAACATATTTAGAGGAGAGTTGTTTAGTTAAGAATATTAAAGAGAGATGTGCTTAAGCTAGGGTTGGGAAGATGTTCAGGTCACCATGAATCTCTACATGTCTTTGCAGATGAGTATTATCACTGGCTATCAAAAACTTCTGAACATGAATGTGTCAAATTCCTAAAATCCTGTTTTTAAATTATTTTTTTTTATAATTGAACCTTTGTTTAACGAGGAAGGTGTCATTGAGATGGAGAATCTCATTTTCAAGAGTGTTTTGGCATGAATAGGTTATTTTATTTCCATCACCAAAAGTCAGCCAGTTCTATTGCTATTTACTAGTCATATTGTCCTTCAGAAAACCCAAACTATTACACAGTGAACCTTTAAGTGCCTTGATCAAGGGCACCTCCACAGTGGTGGTGAAGGGCAGGAAGAGCATTACTTGATTACCTTCTCAGAGGGATTTCCTCACTGGCACTTTACCCCCGGGGCATTCCTCTCACAAATCTTCTTCTTTAACCCCTAGACTATATCCACACTCTTTAGGCCCTAAACAGTCAATATAGATAAACTATAAATCTCAGTACTTCCAAGGATAGTCAAATCACAAGAGAATAAAAACCAATTCACTCAAGGGCAAACACCACTAACTACCTACCACCTGCGCATATTCAGGAATATCAGATGTCAGACTTTATGTTGTGAAAATGTGAAAAATATATATGTACAATAGAAAACAAATCTACTTTATGTAACCAAAGGAAAAAAAACAAACAAACAATTCAGCTGAGGGTATTTCTCTTTAAATCACCCCAAATATAAAGACAATGTTAACAATTTGATCTAGATTGTGGTGTCTGGTGCTCCTTGTTAAATACAGCAACGCAATATGGGACAGGTGCATGAGCTCCACAAACACATTCTGCATGTTGATACAAGCCTCTCTGAACTGGAATTCAGCGCCAAGTATAGCAGATTAAATATCTTCAGAATCAATTTTATAAGAATCAGAATCATGTTTATTGGCCCTATAGGTTTGCACATACATGGAATTTGACTCTGGTTTCATGGCTCTCTCAGTGTACTTAATATAGAATAACAACACTACAATGCAACAATCTTCAGATATATACACAAGGACTGACAAGGATTGATAGGTGAAATAAGAGGTGATAAAGTACAATGGTGCAGAGAATATAATATAAGAGATGCTGAAATAAATGTCAGCAGGTTGCTTACATACATGCCTGAGGTAGATGGACAGGACAGAGTGTACCAGTATACGTACAATGTATGGTACAATATATATAAAATGGTTGGATTTATTTGACAGTGTTAAGCATTCATTTGAATTAAACGGAAATAAGCTGTTTTTATATCTGGTTGTTTTGGGGTACAGTGCTCTGTAGCGCCTACCAGAGGGGAGGAGTTGGAACAGGTTATGACCAGGGTGTGATGTATCTGCAGTGATGTTGCCTGCCCGTTCCCTGAGTCTGGAGGTGTATAAGTCCTGAATGGAGGGCAGGTTGGTGCCAATGATTTTCTCTGCAGACATAACTGTCCGTTGTAGTCTGTCCCTGTCCTGTTTGGTGGCTAATCCAAACCAGCCATTGATGGATGTGCAGAAGACAGACTGGATTATTGCAGTCTAGAACTGAATCAAAAGCTCCTGAGGCAGGTTGAACTTATTGAGCTGGTGAAGAAAGTACATCATCTGCTGGGACTTCTTGTTGATTGTGTCTATGTTGGATGCCCACCTTAGGTCCTGGGAGATTGTGGAACCCAGAAATCTGTAGGTTTTCACTGTAGAGACCGTGCTGATGAGTATGGAAGGGAGGGGGCAGTGTTGGGGGACTCCCCCTGAAGTCCACTGTCATCACCACTGTTTTGAGCATGTTCAGCTCCAGGTTGTTATGGCCAAACAGAGGGCCACCTGATCAACCTCCCGTCTATATGCAGACTCGTCACCATCCTGGATATGGCCAATGATTGCTGTGTCATCTGCAAACTTCAGGAGTTTAACAGACGGGTCACCTGAGTTGCAGTCATTTGTGCAGAGGGAGAAGTGTAGAGGGGAGAGCAAACATCCAGCTGCCTCCTGTCTGTCAGGAAGTTTTTAATCCACTGGTAGATGGGGGCTGGTACCGTGAGCCGGGTGCGTTTGGAGTGGAGGATATCTGGGATGATGGTGTTGAACGCTGAGCTGAAGTCCACAAACAGGACCATTGCATATGTCTCTGGGGAGTTGAGGTGTTGGAAGATGTAGTGCAACCCCATGTTGACTGTATCCTCTACTGACCTTTTTGCTCAGTAGGCAAACTGCAGGGGTTCAACTCTGAACTCTGAGGGCCACTCTGATCTCCTTTGTGGGTGTATTTCTGGTTTTGTTGTACCGGATCCTATCTCCATACCTGTAGGCTTCCTCTTCGGTCTGACGAAGCTGTCTGAGTTTTGCTGTGAACCAGAGCTTATTGTTGTTGAATGTACAGAAGGTTTTGGTGGGCACACACATGTCCTCACAAAAGCTGATATAAGATGTCAGTGTTAGTCAATTCGTCCAGGTCTGTAGAGGTCTGCAGCCTCAAAAACCCTCCAGTCAGTGGAGTCGAGGCAGGTCTGGAGCGCCAGTTTTGACTCTGGTCCATTTCTTCACAGTTTTAACCACAGGCTTTGCAGATTTTAGTTCCTGCATGTAGGTTGGGATAAGATTAATCAGACAGTGATCAGAGAGTCACAGAGCTGCACGGGGGACAGAGTGATAAGCATCCTTTAATATTGTGTAGCAATGATCCAGATTTATTCAACAAATAACTTCTCACATAACAGTAACCTGACGGATTGCTGATGACGACTTGATAGGCATGCTCACTGTGACATTAAGACACGTACAACATGCACAAACTTAAAAAATTCAGTCAATGTGGCAATGTTAAACAGAAATTAATGTAAGGGGTCATATAAAAAGTTAAGATATAAAATTATAGAGTAATACTAATGTGTGTATACAGCTGGTGGTTTCTGAGTATTTTGAATTCTGAATCCAAATAGTGAAAAACACTACATGATGTCAATATAGTGTGTGCACACAATAGGTATTGAGACAGGTCTGCAACAGCAAAACAGATTTTCTACCTGTTTATTTAAGAACTAGTATTGCAAGTTAACGGGCATATTAAGAATACTATCTAATTACAATTGTATGATCAAGAGAAGTAAGACAAAACAGAGAAGTAAGTTTGTTTTTTGGACCACTGGCTCCATTCTATGGGAAAAATTCATTCATTCATTCATCTTCAGCCGCCTCTCCGGGATTGGGTCACGGTGGCAGCAAGCTAAGTAGGGCACTCCAGACGTCCCTTTCCCCAGCAATGCCTTCCAGCTCCTCCTGGGGGATCCCAAGATGTTCCCAGGCCAGACTGGACATGTAGTCCCTCCAGCGAGTTCTGGGTCTACCCCGGGGTCTCCTCCCAGTTGTCTGTGCCTGGAAAACCTCCCAAGGAAGGTGCCCAGGTGGCATCCTAATCAGATGCCCGAACTGGCTCATCTGGCTCCTTTTGACGCGAAGAAGCAGTGGCTCTACTCCGAGCTCCCTCCGGATGTCCGAGCTCCTCACCCTATCTCTAGGCTGAGCCCAGACACCCTACAGAGGAAACTAATTTCAGCCGCTTGTATCCATGATCTCACCCTTTCGGTCACTACCCAAAGCTCATGACCATAAGGTGAGGGTTTAAAAATTATTGGGTTTTATTGGTCAACACAATGTTATGATATTCGGACATTTTGTTGTTTGAAATCATTTTGATTAACAATCCTTCATTATGTGAATTTCGAAGTATTTATACATTATAGGAAAAACAAGTTTATAACAAATAGCTGTTGGGTATAATGCACTATTCACAGTTCAGCCTAACGTTATCTTACTCATGTCAATGGTTTTTATGCTTCAAAACCTGGGCCAGTTTGTTAGGACTATCTCATAAACATTCATCTCTTTTTAAATTGTGCTCCCCACAGACCTTATTTCAGGCATCTATCCCAAAACCCTTTCGTTTTTTCCCACAGAGAAAGAACTGAAAGTTCATCAGCAGAAATACGTCATCTCTAACCAACTCGGTCACTGGAAACACAGCTTCCAGGTTTTGGAAATCTTTCCATCGCAGCTATTTTTCCAGCTTCTCCACAGCAATACTATCTGATGTTCAGTAATTCTACATCAATAATGTAAATTCCAAAGAACAATATATAGAGATGACCTTAGAGGAATAGGAACATTGACTTTTCCCATCAACTGCAAAATGAAAACTGACATAGCAAATCAACAATGATTTGTTGCTTGAATAAAAAGATAAAGCACAAGGGGGGAAATCTGTCAAATACTTTGTCAGTGTAAACCCTTAGAAAAGGCATTGAGGGGGCGTCCGGGTAGTGTAGCGGTCTATTCCGTTGCCTACCAACACGGGGATCACCGGTTCGAATCCCTGTGTTACCTCCAGATTGGTCTGGCGTCCCTACAGACACAATTGGCCATGTCTGTGGGTGGGAGGCCGGATGTGGGTATGTGTCCTAGTCGCTTGCACTAGCGCCTCATCTGGTTGGTCGGGGCAACCTTCCATGCGCTACATCCCCCTGGCGAAACTCCTCACTGTCGGGTGAAAAGAAGTGGCTGGCGACTCCACATGTATCGGAGGAGGCATGTGGTAGTCTGCAGCCCTTCCCGGATCAGCAGAAAGGGTGGGGCAGTGACTGGGACGGCTCGGAAGAGTGAGGTGATTGGCCGGATACAGTTAGGGAGGAAGAAAAAAAAAAGGAAGGGAGTCTGCACTGTAAATCATGAGTCATTTCATCATGGTGCTGTTTTGAAGCCAAGAGTGATGATTGTCATTCAGTGGCTGGTTGTGAGGAGTTGCACAAGTGATTTGAAAGTCTCTGCAAATACAAGATTACAAAGAGCAGTTGCAATCTGAAATTCACACGTGCTTTCAAATTAACAGACACTGACAGGCTTTGTGTACATCCCAAATCCTGCATCTGTCAGGCCAGTAGAATTAAGTCGAGCCGACAAGAGCCAATATTTTGAAAAATCATAGAACGGTGTCCAGGTAGCATAGCGGTCTATTACATTGCCTACAAACACAGGGATCGCCGGTTCGAATCCCTGTGTTACCTCCGGCTTGGTCGGGTGTCCCTACAGACACAATCGGCCATGTCTGCGGGTGGGAAGCCGGATGTGGGTATGTGTTCTGGTCGCTGCACTAGCGCCTCCTCTGGTCGGTCGGGGTGCCTATTCGGGGGAGGGGAATGGGAACCGGGGGGAATAGTGTGATCCTCCCACGCGCTGCGACCCCCTGGCGAAACTCCTCACTGCCAGGTGAAAAGAAGCAGCTGGTGACTCTATATGTATCGGAGAAGGCATGTGGTAGTCTGCAGCCCTCCCCGGATCGGCAGAGGGGGTGGAACAGCGATCGGGACGGCACAGGGAGCAGGGTGATTGGCCAGGTACAATTGGGGAGAAAAAGGATGAAACCCCCCCCCCCACAATATTATAGAACAAAACAAAACACTCCATCAGTACTGAGCGAGAAAACTCAGAGAAACCCAAATATGAATTAGTCGCATATCCAAGAAATATCAAGATGAATGATTAAACCCTGAGTGCAGAGTCGTACTTTGAAAAGGAGGAATGTAACCATGTGGACAAGCGTTATATAACAATACACTTAATTTAAATAAATAGAGAGATAGAACATCGACCATGATGCTCCATAAATTAAAGACTTCTCCGTTTTTAGTGTCTTGGTACCCACCAATCAGTTTCACTGAAATGAATAATAGCTTTGCCAATAGAACATGAGCATTGATCAGTACACCACACACACACACACACACACACACACACACACACACACACACACACACACACACACACACACACACACACACACACACACACACACAGATGTTTGGATCAATTCGATGTAAGCTAATTGGCTGTCACGACCTCATCATCGAGCCGAGACTGAAAAGGCCTTGATCTGGAAAAGGAGCCGCAAGGGACACACTCGCACACACTGACACATGCACTGTAACACAAGCAAACAGGCCGAGACGAGTACAAAAACACAAGCTCCTGCCGATCAAACATTATAAACACACGTGTACACAGAAAGGCAGCTTAGAACACCAACACGCACACTGTGAATGCATGCAAATTTACATAAAGCCACACACACAAACACACACGCCCATGTGTACAGTATAGGCATGCACACCATCACACAGATATTGCATATGTGCAGAGGCGGATTTAGTCATTTTGGGGCCTAAGGCAAGCACAGGCATGGGGTCCTCCAGGTTCTTTGTTCCCCTTCATTTTCAATCCTTATTTATCTAAGAAAGACCTCACAGCTCAGACAGCTCAGGTTGGATGGTTTGGAGACAAAGCAAGAGAGGCAAGATTGAGATGGCTTGGACATATGTGGAGGAGAGATGCTGGGTATATTGGGAGAAGGATGCTGAATATGGAGCTGCCAGGGAAGAGGAAAAGTAGAAGGCCAAAGAGGAGGTTTATGGTTGTGCTGAGGGAAGACATGCAGGTGGCTGGTGTGACAGAGGAAGATGCAGAGGACAGGAAGAGATGGAAACAGATGATCCGCTGTGGTGACCCCTAACCCCTGTGTTCTCCCTAATGAGAGTAGCCGAAAGTAGTAGTAGTATTTATCTAAGAAAGACATACTTGTAACTTATTGTATTTACCAGTCTTGACAAAGCAATGATGTCCAGACATCTGGAATTCATTCATTTATTCATTCATCATCAACCGCTTCTCCGGGGTCAGGTCACGGTCCCTCTCCCCAGCTATGCCCTCCAGCTCCTCCTGGGGGATCCCAAGATGTTCCCAGGCCAGACTGGACATGTAGTCCCTCCAGCAAGTTCTGGGTCTACCCCAGGGTCTCCCCCCAGTTGGCCGTGCCTGGTAAACCTCAAAAGGAAGGCACCCAGGAGGCATCCTAATCAGATGCCCGAACCACCTCCACTGGCTCCTTTCGACGCAAAGGAGCAGTGGCTCTACTCCGAGCTCCCTCCAGATGTCTGAGCTCCTCACCCTATCTCCAAGGCTGAGCCCAAACACCTAACAGAGGAGACTCATTTCGGCTGCTTGTATCCATGATCTCACCCTTTCGGTCACTACCCAAAGCTCCTGACCATAGGTGAGGGTTGGAATGACGGTCTAGAACATCTGGAATTGCATGTGTAAAAAACACATGATATATTCAGTTTAACATATGCACCCACTGTAAAATCTTATTTTCATAAAAAATATGATGTCTGTATGATGAGATTTTACTTGTCGAAGATCTGTCATTGGTTGTGATTTTCCAGCAGGTTCTCTGATGGAATGTCCTTACTGGACCTGCTTAATGTTGCACAAATTGGAGATGTTGTTTATGGTCTTCTGTCTTCTCTTGTGTTGCTAAAGTGAGAGGATGACACACAAGACAATAAGAGGTCCATTATGGAGACACAAAAATAGTAAACATAATATACTGTTAAAAAATGTCTACCTTTTCTCCTTCTCTTCCTCTCCTTTGAATGTATTTTTTATTTTATTTATTTTTTCTATTCACGTTAGTTGAGTTTTTCTTGCTTTCTCTCCCTAATCGACTCAGCATTAGTGGGTGGAGGACATATGAAGGGAATCCTGGGCTGTTGCAGTAACCAGAACAGTGATAGATCTCTTTCGTGGATTCTCATTAGTTGTAGTATGTCGTATGCTATGAGGCTATATTGTGTACGGCGGGAAGGCAGAGTTTAGATGGTCATACCTGTGGTGTAGGCAGAAATCACAGTGTAGGTGTGCACAAAGCAAATCAGGTGGGCCTAGCCTGTCCAAGACCAATCATACTTAATAGGTTCTGAAATGCAAATGTTAACCAAAATAGGCTATTACAACTATACTTGCCTGAATGCACCATCGTTTAATCATACAAGCCTTATTCATCATCAGAGGTAACGCTACAGGCACGAAGACGAACATTAACAGCATCACATAGCCTTTGCACAGTGCCCCCCCCCACACACACACACACACATTGTCAGACACACACTCAGTCATGTCAGCTTCCCAATAAATGTTTTGTATTATTGGCTAATGGGCCTTTTATTTTACCGTCACTTGACAATAAAACATATGTGAAGAGATTCAAAAAACAAATTAGGCTTATGTGCGCGCACATACACACACACACACACACACACACACACACACACACACACACACACACACACACACACACACACACGCTTGCTGGTAGTCCATCGAGTCCGATGACGACATCCCTCCTCATTAACAATGTCTTCTTTGATGACTGTAGAGTCCAATTCTTCATCCACAAGTTTTATTGCACGTTGGCCATATGAAGTCTGAGTTAGTGGGGGCAGGCATGGTTGTGTGTCTCCTTGGTCTTTTCTGTTGTTTTTTCACATTCCTCTCCATTTCCAGCAGTTCTATACCTCTGTGGCAGATCTCCCGCCAGTTGGAACAGTTGATGGCAGCTTGCTCCAGTCTCAAGGGATCGATACAACACTTCTTAAGCAACGTTTTTAGCTGGTCTTTGTGTTGCTTCTTCTGCTCACCTGTGGACCGGTGGCCCAGATGAAGCTGTCCATACAGGACTTGATGTGGCAGGCACTCTTGAGGCATCCTGATGACATGCCCAAGCCAGCACAGTTGGTGTTCAGTGACCGTGGCTTCTATGCTCTTGCAGTTTGTCCTAGCAAGAATCTTGGCATGGGAAACATGGTCACGCCACGTCATCCCCATGATTCGCTGCAGACACCTTATGTGGAACCTCTCCAGCAACCTTAGGTGGTGGCTGTATGTGACCCAGGCTTCATAGCTACATAGGAGAGTTGTGATCCAGACGGCTTTGTAAATGGCAATTTTGGTGTGCAGATGGAGGTGTTTGATTTGGAAGACCTTACGTTTGAGTTTGCTGAAGGCTACAGAGGCTTGTTTGATTCTATTATGAGTTTCGTGATCAGTGTTGTAGCCCTCACAAAGGATGCTGCCCAGGTATTTGAAAGATGGAGCAACTGAGAGTGGTTGATGTTCTATAGTGAAGACGGGCATAGTGGGTGGGGGGCTGAACCTCCATTGGCATAACACCTCAGTCTTGGTGGTGTTGATTGATAGACCCAGCCTGCTGTAGGCATTCACAACTGCGGCAAGGATGGTTTGCAGGTCATCTGGTGTGTGAGCTATAAGAGCGCAGCCATCAGCATACAGCATTCAGCATGCGAACCCCGGTGCTGGTCCTCCTGGCCTCTAGGAGGTGGTGGAGCTACGATGCACTGGAGCCATGGGCTGGAAAACTTCCATCTCTGGTGGACTGTTGTAGATATTGTGACTTCCGCACGCGCTACGGCAACTGTATAGGCACAATTCTAAAGGCAAATGCAAAATTGCAATCAACACCAAACACCGCCACAACACTCCTGCAGCCAGACAACACACGCTCCACCTGTTATAATAAATTGTAACACTATGTCCCTTTCATGAGAAACACAACTTCAGAGGTAGGTCTAGAGAACACCTTCTGAGTGCCCTGCTTGACCACTTTCACATCTACCTTGCGAGCTTTTTTGTCTTGACTTGGAATGGCATTCACTACCACTCCTATAGGCAATTTATTCTTGACTTGTGCATCCTTGAGAAGCACAACATCTCCTTCATTTAGTTTTGGTTTGTCCGCGCGCCACTTCCGCCTTGGTTGGAGTGATGTCAGATATTCCTGATGCCAGCGTTTCCAGAAAGAGTCAGCCAGTCTGCTGCTTCCATTGCTTGCCGTGGAGGTTCTTGAGGTCGCAACAGATGGAAAATACCAATGAATATCTGTGTTTAGATCTGCTCAACACATCAGTGGCAAACACGAAATCTGTAAGTATCACTACAAGAACTGTGTTTTTGTCCCTCACCTGTCGAGAAGGTAATGGCTGCAGCTTGGGGGAAGGCGGATTTGGCCGTTCAGCCCTGCCCACAGGTCCAGCCCCGCCCGCCCACAATAAATTGACAGTGACAGCGATTTATGCAGAAAATAATTACTGTGTTTAATATAAGCCTAAGAGATTTTCCCGTGTTGTTCTGCTGCAACACAAATTATGGCCGTTAATATCACGACTGTTAATTTTGAAGCTATTATGTGCTTCAAACTTCTATTAATTGCCTGTGTGGATCAAAATTCGTTAAAAAGGGGGTTGATTTGTGGGGGTTATCTTGATGAAGAAAACGTGTTAATATTACAAGCCTTTGTTGGCGCGATTTTAGGATTCACGTGACCATTTCCGGTTCCAGGTTATAAAGGAGGCTGGAAGAAGAAACTCGGACTACATTAATGTAAAAGCGCATGAAAATCTTATTAGGAATCAAATGCGTTTTATTGCAGGGAATTATTGCCTTAATATTACGTTAGGATATGTAGGTTGGTTGGGCATATTACGTCGCGTGTAACGTTAGATAAGTTATTTTAAACGAGCGGCAGTGTCGCCGTCGTGTGACCGAGTATAAATTAGGCTTTCCAATGAGCCAGCATGTACAATAGCAGAATATATTGTGCATATATTAGTTGTAAACATTTATTGGTTGCGGGGCTGGACCTGTGGGGTAAAATGCCAAATCAAAAGCACGGTGAGTAATCGATTTTATTTATTTATTTATTGGATTTCTCCCCAGTTGTACATAGCCACTTATCCCACTCATACCCACATCCGGCTTCCCACCCGCAGACACGGCCAGCTGTGTCTGCAGGAACGCCCGACCAAGCCGGAGTTAACGCGGGGATTTGAACCGGAGATCCCGTGTTGGTAGACAATGGAATAGACCGCTACGCTACCGAGACGCCCACGGTGAGTAATCGTTGTGGGCTGGGGAATGAAGCACGGTGACGTAATGAATGTGGGCGGTGCTGGAGACGGGCTAGCAGTTAGCTTAGCCTGCCCCGCGTCCTGTCAGACCTCCCTCGGCGTTACCTCTTCAGGCACAGCTCCAGGCAGGGCTGTAGCTAAATCAGGTGCATTTTTATAAATCAGCTTTTATCTCTCTTTGTGCATGACTATGCTATTAAAATCAATCAAGGGTAAGGCTGACAAGTATCGATTGTCATCACAGAAACTGAGAAAAAAAATCCAGTTCCATTGCTTTTCATCACGTCATAATATCTTTGACATATCTGCTTTTCCACCATAATCAAACTGAAACAACATGTCTGAATGGCCACGAAATGCAAGATTATGCTCAGCCAGATGGTTCACAACTGCAATTAATCTTCTTAAAATCACCTTCCAGCGGTTTACTTCAACAGCAATTAGATATTGGTTCACCTGATCTATAGTTGTATTTGTTTGTTCGTTGTCTCTGTGGTAGATTGCAATAGGTATCCATGTCTGTGATGTGTTCAGCAGATTTCTCATGTTGTCTCAAGTGGGCTGGAAGATTTTTCCAGTTATTGAATCCATCCCCATTTAGCTGAGTGCTCTCTTCTCGGTTTCCAAACATGCGGCAACAAAAGCACGTCTTTTTTTTCCACTGTACATGAGCCAGGACCTGCTTATCTTCTCTCCATTCTTCATTTGCCATGTACTGCTTGTAAATCTGCGTCCCTCTTGATTTTTTGGGAAAAAAAAATCTCTCCTTGATCTGAACTGGTCCTCTCTGCACTATTGATCAGTGCTCTTTGTCTGACAGCTGCTTTGGCCAGAGTGCTGTGTCATCTTCAAATGTAATACACTGGTTAGGGTAACTACAACTCACTGTTTGTGGATTATTATCTATATGGCCATCTTCGTGGTAGCCATAGTTATCATGGAGAGTGAACATGGCAGTTCCATTGCCATCTCGAGTTGAAGGATCCCGTAAGGTTTTCTTGCAATTAGCAGTAGCATTGCTTGAGCAACTTGGGCTGACGCCGCAGGCAGTAACACGTAGTGTCTCTTTGCTAGTATTAGCAGTGCTAACACTAGTGCTCAAAGAAACTTCCCAAGAAACCCAATGAATGAACACCAGCAGAGTTACAGCAGCTCGCCCTGAAAAGGGAAACTGGAGCGCCCTCCTGGAGCCAGACATGGGAAGGGAGCTCGCCGGTAGGCTTCTGGTAGCCGGACCTTGGCCCATGGGACCCGGTTGGGCCCAGCCCGAAAAAACAACATGGAGCCACCGCCCTGTGAATCCACCACACATGGGGATGAGCATTGAGGTAGAGTGCAATGCAGGCCGGGCGGCAGACAAAAGTGGAGACCAGGGCGTGCTGACTTCTGGCATTGCAGATAGGTCCTCGGGATGTGGAATGTCACCTCTCTGGCAGGGAAGGAGCCTGAGCTGGTGCAGGAGGTGGAATGGTACCATCTAGATATAGTTGGGCTCACCTCCACACATAGCATGGGCTCTGGTACCAAATTCCTGGAGAGAGGCTGGACTCTTCACTTTTCCAGAGTTGGCCAAGGTGACAGGCGCTGGGTGGGTGTGGGGATACTCACAAGTCCCCGGTTGAGTGCCACCATGTTGCAGTTCTCCCCGGGGAAGGAGAGGGTTGCCTCTATACGACTGCGAGTCGCTGGGGGAAGGCTCTGACTGTTTTTTGTGCTTATACGCCGAATAGCAGTTTGGAGTATCCAACCTTCTTTGAGTCTCTGGGTGGTGGTACTTGGTACCAGAACACCTTAGGCCGAAGATCAATGATCGACTTTGTGGTCATATCATCAGATCTGTGGTCGTATGTTTTGGACACTCTGGTGAAGAGCGGAGCAGAGCTGTCAACTTATCACCACCTGGTAGTGAGTTGGATCAGATGGTGAGGAAGGCTGCCGGACAGACCTGGCAAACCCAAACATGTAGTGAGGGTGAAATGGGAACATCTGGTGGAGGCCCCTGTCCATGAGGTCTTCAACTCCCACCTCCGGAACAAATTATCGTGTATCCTGAGGGAGGCTGGGGACATGGAGTCTGAGTTGGCCATGTTCAAAGCCTCTATTGCAGATGCGGCAGGTAGGAGCTGTGGTCTAACGGTCATCGATACCTGTCAAGGTGGCAACCTAAGAACCCAGTGGTGGACACTGGTGGTGAGGGAAGCTGTCAGGCTGAAGGAGACCATTCAGGCTTGGTTGTCCCAGCGGTCTCCTGAAGCAGCAGACAGGTACCAGGAGGTCAGAAGGGTTGTGGCTTCAGCGGTCACGGAAGCAAAAACTCGGATGTGGGAGGAGTTTGGTGAGGCTATGGAGGAGGACTTTCATTTGGCCTCGAGGAAGTTCTGGCAAACCATCCGGTGACTCAGGAAGGGGAAGAATTAGGCTGTGTTCAGCCAGGGAAGGGAACTGCTGACCCGGACTCGGGATGTTGTCGGGCGGTGGAGAGAACACTTTGAGGAGCTCCTAAACCCGGCTAACACGTCCTCAGTGGAGGAGGTAGAGTCTGAAGACTCAGGGGGGGGGGAGGGAAGCCCCACCTATATCCCTGGCAGAGGTCTCTGAGGTAGCTAATACGTACTTCGGTGGCAAGGCAACGGGTGTGGATGAGATTCGCCCTGAGATGCCGAAGGCTGTGGATATTGTTCGGCTGTCTTGGCTGACACGCCTCTTCAGTGTCACGTGGAGGTCGGGGACAGTACCTGTGGAGTGGCAGACAGGGGTGGTGGGACCGGAGGGTGTGCTCCAATTATTGCTCAACCTCCCTGGGAAAGTCTACTCTAAGGTGCTGGAAAGGAGGCTCCGACCGATTGTCGAACCTCAGATCCAAGAGGAACGATGCGGATTCTGTCCAGGCCGTAGAACAGACTAACTCTTTACCCTTGCGGAAGTGCTGAGGGAGGCATGGGAGTTTGACCAGCCAGTCTACATGTGTTTTATGGACTTGGAGAAGGCTTACGACCGTGTACCCCGGGGCACTCTGTGGGGGGTACTGTGGTAGTATGGGGTACCTGGGCAGTTCCTACAAGCCATCCAGTCCTTGTATAACCAAAGTGAGAGCTGTGTCTGCATTCTCGGCAAGTCAAACTTGTTTTCGGTGGGTGTCAGACTCTGCCAAGGTTGTCCCTTGTCTCCGATTCTGTTTGTGATATTCATGGACAGGATCTCAAGGCGCAGCCAAGGTGAGGAGTGTGTCCCTTTTGGGAACCTTAGAACTGTATCTCTGCTCTTTGCAGATGATGTGGTTTTGTTGGCTTCATCAGAACATGACCTCCAGCGTGCACTGGGGCGATTTGCAGCTGAGTGTGAAATGGCCAGGCTGAGAGTTAGCACCTCCAAGTCTGGGGCCATAGTTCTCTACCGGAAAATGGTGGGTTGCTCCCTCCGGGTTGGGGATGAGTTGTTGCCTGAAGTGAGGGAGTTCAAGTACACTATATGGACAAAAGTATTGGAGCACCTGGCCATTACATCTATAGGAGCTTTTATGATATCCCCTTCTAAATTCATAGGCATTAATATGAAGTTGCCCCCCCCCTTTCCAGCTATAACAGCTACCACTCTTCTGGGAAGTCTTTCCACAAGATTTTTGAGTGTGTCTGTGGGAATTTTTGCCCATTCATCCAGAAGAGCATTTGTTTGGTCAGGCACTGATGTTGGACGAGAAGACCTGGCTTGCAGCCTCCGTTTTAGTTCATCCCAAAAGTGTTCGATGGGGTTGAGGTCAGGGCTCTGTGCGGGCCAGTCAAGTTCTTCCACACCAAACTCAGCCAACTATCTCTTAATGGACTTTGCTTTGTGCACTGCGGCACAGTCATGCTGGAACAGAAAAGGGCCCTCCCCAAACTGTTCCCACAAAGTTGGAAGCATAGAATTGTCCAAAATGTCTTGTTATGCTGAAGCATTAAGATTACTGTTCACTGGAACTAAGGGGCCTAGCCCATCCCCTGAAAAACAACCTCATACCATTATCTCTCATCCACCAAACTTTACAGCTAGCACAATGCAGTCAGGCAGGTAGCATTCTCCTGGCATCTGCCAAACCCAGACTCGTCCATCAGACTGCCAGACAGAGACGCATGATTCATCACTCTGAGTCCAGTGGCAGCGTGCTTTACGCCACTCCATCTGATGCTTGGCATTGTGCTTGGTGATGTAAGGCTTGCATGCAGCTGCTCGGTCATGGAAACCCATTCCATGAAGATCCCGGCGCACATTTTTTTGTGCTGATGTTAATGCCAGAGGTAGTTTGGAATTCTGCAGTTATTTAGTCAATAGAGCATTGGCGACTTCTACGCACTATGCGCCTCAGCACTCGTTGACCCCACTGTGTGACTTTATGTGGTCTGCCTCTTTGTGGCTGAGTTGCTGTTGTTCCTAAACGCTTCCACTTTTCAATAATACCACTTACAATTGACTGTGGAATATCTAACAGGGAAGAAATTTCACTAACTGACTTATTGCAAAGGTGGCATCCTATGACAGTACCACACTTGAATTCACTGAGCTCTTCAGAACGACCCATTCTTTCACAAATGTTTGTAAATGCAGACTGCATGGCTAGCTGCTTGATTTTATACACCTGTGGCAATGGATCTGAATGAAACACCTGAATTCAGTGATTAAGAGGTGTATCCCAATACTTTTATCCTTAAAATGTATCTGAGGGTCTTGTTCACGAGTGAGGGTAGAATGGAGCGGGAGACTGACAGGCGGATTGGTGCAGCATCAGCAGTAATGCGGACATTGTACCGACCGTTGTGGGGGGCTGAGACACTGGTGAATTAAGCATTCAGATGCCATTTTAGCATATGGATTTTTAGAAAGACATAATTAATTAAAGAAAAGTTAAAAAAAGTTCTTAACCATAAGTTTACAAGGCGTTTTATGGGCCCCTGGATGCTTGGAGCCTAAGGTAGTCGCATACTGGTAAAGTCCACCTCTGCATTTGTGTAAAGATGTAGCGAAACACTCACTTACAAAACCAGAGGTTGTATGGGACCAGTATCTCAAAGGAAGTTCATTCCCCGCTGATAAATATCATTTGCATATACATTCTTCAGCGTGCACACATCCAGGCACCCTAACTTGCACAGCACTTAGGAGTTTCAGAGTTGACATAGTACTCTCTATCATCTGTTCTCAAATGGTTACCTAATGAAGTGGTGTGAATGAAACATGCTCAATGTCTGGGAGTTCAGCTGGTTAGAGAGGTCAGTATGTCAGCTTGACTGAAAAGAATACTTGTTTGAATCGCAGGCCTGTTGAGAAAATTCACCATTGTAAAGTCTGGGTGTATGAGTCCCTCAAGGACTACCATCGAATGAGGCATTGTTATGAGCTTCCCCAGCTGCAGAAATAGTTCATGTTGGATTAAAGATGTAATTGTAACCCACATGATTACATGTACCCTGTGACGTATGTAAGTTCCACGAGTAGCCTCTAGGAGGCACACGAGCTACAGAGTTTAAACCATGCAAACAACCGTCGACAATAGAGAAGAGAAATACGGATATTTAGAAATACGGACAACTTTGACTATGGATACCTGAATTATTGATATTTGAACTACGGATATTTGAGCTACAGGACATTTATAACTACGACAAAAAAGATCCCTCCCACGAAGCTTCCTTGGTGAGCCGCTAGCCAAAGCTAAAAAGTAAACAGCTTTCTGTGTTCCATGTAATCATAGCCATTTACGTAGGATATCTTGATTTTATCCAAAGACGGATGATCTCCCGTTGAAGGAAGAAGGAAGACTCTTTTCTCTTGTGTTTTGTACGCTGCTGGAATCCTGACTGTTTTTTTAGTACCCCGAACAACCCCCCTTGCTACACCCTTTTGGAACCCTTGGATACCCCCTTTGGATTGCCCCCATCATCACCCTGGATTTGGATTCATCATCATCGCCTCTACATTAACTTGCCCCTGTGATTGTGGTAGGATCTGGACATTGCACCTTGCACAGATTGGAAGACTGAATCATTCCCCCTTTTCTTTTCTTTATTATTTTCTTTGAGTGCACTCATACTTTATTTTGGATTATTTTCTTTAATTTGTTAGTGTAGAATATGGCTGCATGGGTAATATATTAGAAGGGTATAAAATAGAATATAGATAGATATAGACAATAAATAGAATATTAGGAAGAACTTTTAAAAAGTATAATAGAGTAAAATATATATATATATATATATATATATATATATATATATAACACATCTAATTTAGTATTGATATTGAAATAACTTTACTTTGAACTGTTGAAATAAATTGTTTTTTTTATTGTAAACTATACCCACGAGTGTGTGTGTTGTCTTTGGGGTGAGTACTAGAATCCGGTCTAGAAAAAAACCTACACCAATCTCCACTGAACTTAGACATTAGACTGTAAACTGTCCCTGCGCAAGCATAGGCCCATTCCCCTGTCGTGCAGGTTACAGAAAGTTGGCGAGCCAGCCAGGAGATTGGTTAATTAGCGTTTCAGGCCATATACTACCCCACTGACCACACCTCTCTATAAAATACTTGATTATATATATTTTTATTTTGAAAATAACACAGTCAATATGGATCTTTGCAATCAGTATAAAGTCCATGGACAAAACTGCTTATTAGTTGAAGGTGTCAATGAAATGAGCTCTGCCGAAACGATAATAAGCTTCTTCGAACAACATGGGAAGATCTCATCCTGCATCAGAGTTGTGGATGAGCCCAACCAACCTAATGGTAGGGTAATAATAGAATTTGAGTGTGAAAAGTCAATCACCAGGATAACCCCAGATACCCTTGGCCTTATACCTAGCCCTGTTGATCCAACTACTCTATGGAATGTCAGAACAATTAGACAAATATGTCTAATTGGCAAAGACTAATATGGCAAAGACTTAGCCCAGCAATATCTCGAAGAACTCAGCGCTATTGGTGGTAGTGCCATGTCAGGCTATGCCTCCATCTTAAAAAATGAACTGAGGCGCATTCGGTCTACAGCATCACAGAAAACTGACAACACGTCTTTACCGGAACACAGCCCTATGCAAGACACTAAGCCTAGCATTGATGTTGAGCACACGCCTAGCATGACCCAAGAATGTAACAGACGGCCATCTATATCTGACATTCACCGTGCTCCAACCACACACTCATCCATGCGTAATTCAATGAGCCTTGAAGAAGACATCATTAATCCCCCGAGCATCCAGAACGTAGTAGTAGAACATGTTATTAAGAATGAGTCAACACAACCATACAGTAGCCCAAGTAAAATTCGAACCTTCTCAGGTAGGCTTCCAAAGCCAAATGGGGAAGTTGATTATGAAGCTTGGAGAACTCAAGTTGAGCTGCTTCTAAGTGACACCTATGTCACCGATTCACAAAAAATCAGAAAGGTTCTAGAGAGTTTGGTTGGTCCAGCTTCTGACATGGTGAAACCGCTTGGTGTCAATGCAAACCCTGTTGCGTACGTAAACCACATCGAATCAGCCTTTGGAGTCGTAGAAGATGGAGAAGAGCTTTTTGCTGCATTCTTGAGTGCAAACCAGAATTCTGGAGAGAAGCCATCTGATTATTTATTCAGACTTCAGACCCTCCTCACTAAAGTCATCTCTAGAGGGGGAGCTTCACTTGTAGATTCAGAAAAACACTTAATAAGACAGTTCTGCAGAGGATGCTGGGACCACTCGTTGATTTTAGGTCTTCAGCTTGAACAGAAAAAAAATAGCCCACCCTCATTTCCTGAATTGCTTCATCAGCTTAGGACAGAAGAAGGCCGTCGTTCAGCTAAACTAGATAGGATGAAGAAACATCTAGGGAGCTCAAAAGCTTCAGTGCATGCCCACACTGTTTATGGAATCGAAGCCCCAGCCGAAAACAAAAATGAAGACACACAGAAACTCCGCGATGAGGTAGCTGAGTTAAAGAAACAAATTGCAACCCTGTCCATCAAGGAAGAACCACAGCCAAACAGAACTCAGATTGAAACCAGCTGCATGGTCATGAATGCCTCCACACCTCGAATTTACACGCGTCGTTTTCCCAAGCCATGGTTCTGCTTTAAATGTGGTGGAGATGGTCACATTGCTGCCCACTGTGTGAGTGCCCCCAACCCCGCTCTTGTCCATCAAAAGAACACCAAGCTGAGACAAAAACGTGAAGCTCACAGGAATACGCATACCCTCACCTCCATGCCTTTAAATTAGTAGCAGCTCCTGTTTCGGGACGTTCAGGAGCTAAGTACCAGCATAACAGTCCCAAACCCATTAATGATATTATGAATAGAACCCAGACAAGAAAAAATAGATACAGACAAAGATACCAAAATAGCCTATCCCTTCCCTGTGAACTTGTAGGGCCACGCTGCACTGCATCTGTCTCCATTGAAGGAATAGAATGTGAATCAATCCTTGACACCGGTTCCCAAGTAACAACCATTTCAGAGACATTCTACTTGAACCACTTATCGTTCCTCCCCATCCAGCCCATTCAGACTATTTTCCAGATAGAAGGTGCAGGTGGCCAACATGTTCCTTACCAGGGTTATATCCAAGCCCTCATCTCCTTCCCAAGCAGCATCACTGGCGTAGCTGAACAGGTCTCTTCATTAGTTCTCATTGTGCCAAATTGCCATTTTAACACTCAGATTCCCCTATTGATTGGAACCAATGTCCTTGACAGATTATATGAAGGTGGCATAGAAAAGCATGGAAGAGAATTCTTACAAAGGCCCAATATCAATAGTGACTGTATCTTGCTGTTCCAGCATGTTGCCCTAAGTCATCAGGAAGAGATTTCAGCCAATCATGTTAAGTTGCATGGACGCCATCCTGTCACCATTCCACCAGGAAGAAAAGTGTCTGTCTTTGGAGATGTCAGAGTGAAGAAACATTTCCCACGTTCCCTTTTCGTGGTCGAATCCCCTGAAACCGTTTCCTTACCTGGTGGAGTGTTCGTTGAAAATTCCTTGATAGAAACTCCACTTCGATCTTTAAACAAGATTCCTGTCATTCTCAGAAATGTGACTGATCGTAGTGTCACACTGCATCCAAGGCAGGTGATAGCTGAAATGATGGTAGCACAGTATGTGATGCCGTCTGAATCCCAAAATATGACTGTGCCTGACATCCCTCAGTCTCAGAGTAACACCACCAACTTTGATTTGGAAGATTCCCCCATTCCAGAAGAGTGGAAAAAACGGATCACACACCAGCTGAACAGCATGCCAGAGGTGTTTGCTGTTGATGACTTGTCTTATGGTCATACGACTGCAGTAAAACATCGCATCCGACTCCAGGATGAGGCCCCTTTTAGAGAGCGACCCAGACCCATTCATCCCTCTGACAGAGAAGCTGTCAAACAACACCTAAGAGAGCTGCTAGACGCTGGAATTATTCGCGAGTCAGAGTCTCCATTTGCTTCCCCCATTGTAGTTGTCAAGAAGAAGAATGGTGCAATAAGACTCTGCATAGATTTCAGGAAGCTGAACATGAGAACGATCAAAGATGCCTATGCTCTCCCCAACATCGAAGACACCTTCTCTGCTCTTAGTGGAGCCAAATGGTTTTCTGTCATGGATCTGAAGTCAGGCTACTATCAAGTAGAAGTTGCAGAGGAAGATAAGCACAAGACCGCTTTTGTCTGCCCTCTAGGCTTCTATGAGTTTAATCGTATGCCCCAAGGTGTGACAAATGCACCAAGCACCTTTCAGAGACTGATGGAGAAATGTGTTGGAGACCTGCATCTCAATGAAGTACTAGTATTTCTGGATGACCTGATTGTCTTCTCTGACACACTAGAAGAGCACGAGGCCAGATTGATGAAAGTGTTGAACCGGCTCAAAGACTATGGCCTAAAGTTGTCCCCTGAAAAATGCCATTTTTTCCAGACTTCTGTTAAATACCTTGGCCATGTTGTAGATGCCAATGGAGTCCACACAGATCCAAGCAAAGTCTGTGCTTTGAGAGAATGGCCTCAACCCACCAACAGAAAAGAGCTCAAATGCTTCCTAGGATTTGCTGGATATTACCGACGTTTTGTGGAAGGGTACTCTAAAATAGCAAAGCCATTGAATGCTCTAACTGCTGGCTATGTTGCTCAAAGGAAAAGAGGGAAGATTTACAAGAAGGACAGGGTCAAGACTTCCATCAATCCCACCTTACCTTTTGGAAATGAGTGGACTGAAGAGTGTGACGTTGCTTTTAGAACTCTCATAGATAAACTGACTTCGGCCCCTGTTCTTGCCTTCGCCAATCCCAATCTTCCTTACGTCCTGCATACTGATGCCAGCCGCGATGGTCTCGGTGCTGCGCTCTATCAGGAACACGATGGGAAGCTGAGGGTTGTAACTTATGCCAGCAGAGGACTATCCAGAAGTGAACGAAACTATCCTGCCCACAAGCAAGAGTACCTCGCCTTGAAATGGGCCATCTGTGAGAAATTCCATGATTACCTCTATGGAACAGAATTTCAGGTTTTAACAGACAATAACCCCCTAACTTATGTGTTGACCACAGCAAAGCTTGATGCAGCAGGACATCGCTGGTTAGCCGCTCTGTCAACCTACAGATTCACCATAAAGTATAGGGCTGGGATCAGCAATCAAGATGCCGATGGGTTGTCCAGAAGACCCCAGAGTCCGTCAGAAGAAGATGAGGAGTTCAAGCAGGAGAAAGCGAGGATAGAAGAGCTGAAGCAAAGGGTTTTGGATGGAGAAAGCAAAACTGTTTCTGGTGACATGCTGTCTGCTTTATGTCAACGCCACTCTGTGACCACTTTGGCTGACTATTTGCAGCCAGAACTCCCCATTCTTGCTGAATCCTTAGCTTTAGATGCTTCTGCCATCCCTGATGACTTTGTGTTCTCTGGACAAGGCACCCTCCCTGGAATGACTCACAATGACTGGTATCAGTCTCAAAGACAGGATCCATCTATCAGACGTGTGATCAGTTTCATTCAAGGAAACCGAAAACCCACTTTTCAAGAGATGTCCTCTGAACTGTCAGAAGTCAAGCTGCTCCTTAGAGAATGGAATAGACTAGAGCTTATAGATGGAGTACTGTTCAGGAAATGTCTTGATCGTGGGAATCAGATCTATCAGCTGGTGCTGCCTAGTAGCCACAGAGAAAGAGCATTGCAAGGCCTTCATGATGAAGTCGGTCATCTTGGCGCTCAGCGTGTCCTTCATCTTGTTCGTTCCAGATTTTTCTGGCCAAAGATGTTTCAGTCTGTTGAACAGAAGTGTAGGACTTGTGAAAGATGCGTGAGGCGGAAAGCCAATTCCCAGCATGCTGCTCATATGGAGAATATACAGACCAGTTATCCCCTTGAACTGGTGTGTATGGATTACCTCTGTATTGAGCCTGATAGTAAGGACACTAGAAACATCCTCGTCATCACGGATCACTTCACCAAGTTTGCCATTGCCATCCCCACGAAAGACCAAAAGGCGAATACGGTTGCCAAAACACTGTGGGAAAACTTCATTGTACAGTATGGTTTTCCAAGTCGCCTTCTCAGTGACCAGGGGAGAGATTTTGAATCCCACACCATCAAGGAGTTGTGCTGTCTGATTGGAACCGAAAAGATCAGAACCACGCCATACCATCCACGTGGAAACCCTGTCGAGAGATTTAACAGGACCCTTCTCAGCATGCTCGGGACACTAGAAGACAAGGATAAATATCATTGGAGGGACTTTGTCAAACCGCTAGTCCATGCATACAATTGCACGAAAAATGACACCACAGGCTACTCTCCATATGAATTGTTGTTTGGTAGACAGCCAAGACTACCCATTGATCTGGTTCTAGGCCTTACACCAGACCAAATTGGATTCAAGTCGCATTCAGAGTATGTTAAACATCTTCGACAGCGCCTCCAAGACAGCTATGCACTTGCTTCTGAAAGCTCTAAGAAGATGGGAGAGAAGAATAAAGCCAGGTTTGATAAAAAGATCAGAGCCGCAGAACTTGTTACCGGAGATAGAGTCCTGGTGAAGAATGTCAATTTAAGAGGAAAACATAAACTTGCGGACAGATGGGAAAAGGAAGTCCATACTGTGGTGAAGAGGATGGGAGATGGCCCAGTGTATGTCGTCAAGCAAGAACAGGGTGAAGGTCCACACCGTACCCTTCACAGAGACCTTCTTCTGCCCTGCGGCTTTCTACCTGTTACAGATAAAGTCTCAGAACCTGACACAAACTTACCAACAAGGAGGCTGAGACGCAGGGAAACAGTCTCGCAGCAGACCAGGCACGACAATATTGTTGACCCAGATATGCCCAGCAGTGACGAGGATGAGGATTGCTATCCACAGATCTCCACAAGGTTTCCCCAAAGCATTAGGACAACCACACAGGCCACCCCTCTAGCACGTGCCACGGAACTGTTGAACCCAGTCGGGTTGAATCCAAGTCCGTCGGAGTTCTCCCAATCTGATAGTCCACTCCTTAGTGAAGTACCCCATACCCCTGAGTCTGTTCACAATCAGTTACTTGAAAAGAAACCAATTGGGCGTGAGACAGAAGTAGTCACAGATGAATTCTCTCAACCTGTTCGAAGACACTTACCTGAGGGAGACCCCGCATCATCCACTACTGTTGTACCTCAATTTGGACCTATTGAAGGACGTTCACCTGAAAACAACCCACTTGAACCCGAGAGTGCACCGCCCACTGGTGTGACAGGCCAGGCTGACCTGTCTGACGGAAACCCGTCTGAGAGCGAACCGATCAGAAGATCTATCAGAGAAAGACATCCCCCTGAGAGACTCTGTTATGGTGAACTAGGAAGACCTTTAGTCCTAGCCATGGCCTCATTTTTCGAAAGTTTGGGCAGAAATGTCCCTGATTCTTCTAGAGTGCCCTCTGCAAGACCATACAGTGTTTAGACGCATGCAGAGACTGATGCGGTTTAGAGGGGGAGAATGTAACCCACATGATTACATGTACCCTGTGACGTATGTAAGTTCCACGAGTAGCCTCTAGGAGGCACACGAGCTACAGAGTTTAAACCATGCAAACAACCGTCGACAATAGAGAAGAGAAATACGGATATTTAGAAATACGGACAACTTTGACTATGGATACCTGAATTATTGATATTTGAACTACGGATATTTGAGCTACAGGACATTTGAACTACGACAAAAAAGATCCCTCCCACGAAGCTTCCTTGGTGAGCCGCTAGCCAAAGCTAAAAAGTAAACAGCTTTCTGTGTTCCATGTAATCATAGCCATTTACGTAGGATATCTTGATTTTATCCAAAGACGGATGATCTCCCGTTGAAGGAAGAAGGAAGACTCTTTTCTCTTGTGTTTTGTACGCTGCTGGAATCCTGGCTGTTTTTTTAGTACCCCGAACAACCCCCCTTGCTACACCCTTTTGGAACCCTTGGATACCCCCTTTGGATTGCCCCCATCATCGCCCTGGATTTGGATTCATCATCATCGCCTCTACATTAACTTGCCCCTGTGATTGTGGTAGGATCTGGACATTGCACCTTGCACAGATTGGAAGACTGAATCATTCCCCCTTTTCTTTTCTTTATTATTTTCTTTGAGTGCACTCATACTTTATTTTGGATTATTTTCTTTAATTTGTTAGTGTAGAATATGGCTGCATGAGTAATATATTAGAAGGGTATAAAATAGAATATAGATAGATATAGACAATAAATAGAATATTAGGAAGAACTTTTAAAAAGTATAATAGAGTAAAATATATATATATATATATATAACACATCTAATTTAGTATTGATATTGAAATAACTTTACTTTGAACTGTCGAAATAAATTGTTTTTTTTATTGTAAACTATACCCACGAGTGTGTGTGTTGTCTTTGGGGTGAGTACTAGAATCCGGTCTAGAAAAAAACCTACACCAATCTCCACTGAATTTAGACATTAGACTGTAAACTGTCCCTGCGCAAGCATAGGCCCATTCCCCTGTCGTGCAGGTTACAGAATCAAAAAGGGTGGCATAGAAAATTGTGAAATAAGACATTGATTCACTTGGTTGACCATGTGAATGCAACCATATGGGTGTATTTGGGTGCAAATTGAAGTGTAAAGAAAGTGAGACGCACCGGGGGAAGAACTCTTTTGTGTATACCTAATGAGTGTGTGTGCTAGTGCTGCAGGACGGAAATAAACATGCACCATCTATTCTGCAATCCATATACATTAATAAGAAAGGTGACATTGTGTGAGTAAGTGTGCAAGTGCATCTCTTCACTCAAGAAGTAATTTATGACAAATTGCTATTCTGAGTGTGCACGGCATCATGTTAGAAGGTTTGTAAGAATAAATGTGTTTGTTGTCATGTCCAGATTGCGTGATGAGACACATTCATTACCAAGTGTTGATGACTAAGTTACTTGCCAAGCATGACTTCTAACTTAGTCCACCAAACACACACATACAGTTAGTACACATGTGTACCAATGCAGACAAATCTTGACTCTAGCCAGTAAATCTAAGCCTGGCATGCATTTCTATTTATAGAAGCCTTTCTTTTTTTTAAGTCTTCATTATTGACAGCACAGTGAGAGAGGGAGAGGAAACACGATAAAGGTAGCAGGGGATGATGTGCAGCAAAGGTCCTGAGCCGGATTCCAATCAAGGACACTACAATAAGGCCTGAGCCCATGTGGTGTGAGTTCTGCTGGTCGAGCTACCCCCATAAAGCTTTTTTTCTGTGCAATTCACACCTGATAAAAGTTTATTTTTTCAACACATTTAACTCATTATTTTGAAACTGAAATTTTCCCTTTATCAAAATCTAAATGAAAACCTAACCGCATGACAGTTGAATGGAAACATTTCTATTTTATTGCATTTATGATTTATTGAAACCTTTCCACTACAAGAGAGCATAAAATTTTTATTGAGATATACTTGTGCATGTTTTCTAGATTTAAACATTTCCATTTACTGTTTTTTGTTTGAAATGAAGAGGGGTAATCCGTCATTGTGTGAAAAGACAGACCTAGTTAAAACACAAAAGATCAGTGCATTTTTTTCCTTCTTTTTTTTAAGTCAAAATAAACAATAAAACAAACAATTAAAAAAAACTAGCTGTCTCAAGTATGTGAAAGGTCGTATATGTTGAGAGTTCTTATGGCCTGTGGATAGAAGCTTCTCTTTAGTCTCTCTGTTTTGGCCCGAAGACTACAGAGGCGTCTACCAGACCCCAATAGCCTGAACAGTCCGTTGTTAGGGTGAGAAGTGTCGCTCATGATCTTCTTCAAATTTCACAAAAAACCCCATTGATGGAAACATGCCTACTGCCAAGTCTTAATGCCATTCAGCTTTAGCCCCATAGTCTGGTTTGTACTTCTGATCCCACTCTCTCACCAGCAAGTCAACACCTTGGTAATCAAATATCCTACTAATACTTTCAGCTGCTCCCGTTAGGGGTCGCCACATCCATAAACTTCCTCATTGGCCTTCCTCTTATCCTCTTTCCTGGCAGCTCCATATTCAGGATCCTTCTCCCAATATACCCAGCATCTCTCCTCCACACATGTCCAAGCCATCTCAATCTTGCCTCTCTTGCTTTGTCTCCAAACCGTCCAACCTGAGCTGTCCCTCTAATATAATCATTCCTAATCCTGTCCTTCTTCATTACTCCCAGTGAAAATCTTAGCATCTTCAACTCTGCCACCTCCAACTCTGCCTCCTGTCTTTTTGTCAGTGCCACTGTCTCCAAACCACATAACATAGCTGGTCTTACAACCATCTTGTAAACCTTCCCTTTAACTCTTGCTGGTACCCTTCTGTCGCAAGTCACTCCTGACACTCTTCTCTGCCCACTCCACCCTGCCTGCACTCTCTTCTTCACCTCTCTACTGCACTCCCCGTTACTTTGGACAGTTGACCCCAAGTATTTAAACTCATATGCCTTTGTCACCTCCACTCCTTGCATCCTGACCATTCCACTGTCCTCCCTCTCATTCACGCATATGTATTCCGTCTTGCTCCTACTGACTTTCATTCCTCTTCTCTCCAGTGCATACCTCAACCTCTCCAGGCTCTCCTCAACCTGCACCCTAGTCTTGCTACAGATCACAATGTCATCCGCGAACATCATCGTCCATGGAGACTCCTGCCTGACTTGTCCATCAACCTGTCCATCACCATTGCAAACAAGAAAGGGCTCAGAGCCGATCCTTGATGTAATCCCACCTCCACCTTGAACCCATCTGTCATTCCAACTGCACACCTCACCATTGTCACACTTCCCTCATACATATCCTGCACCACTCCTACATACTTCTCTGCAACTCCTGACTTCCTCATACAATACCACACCTCCTCTCTTGGCACCCTGTCGTTTCTCATACTATACCACACGTCCTCTCTCAGCACACTATCATATGTTTTCTCTAAATCTACAACGACACTGCAACTCTTTCTGGCCTTCTCTATACTTCTCAATCAACATTCTCAAAGCAAACATCGCATCTGTGGTGCTCTTTCGTGGCATGAAACCATACTGCTGCTCGCTAATCATCACCTCTCCTCTTAACCTAGCTTCTATTACTCTTTCCCAAATCTTCATGCTGTGGCTGATCAACTTTATACCTCTGTAGTTGCTACAGTTCTGCACATCGCCCTTATTCTTGAAAATCGGTACCAGTATGCTTCTTCTCCACTCCTCAGGCATCCTCTCACTTTCCAAGATTGTGTTAAACAATCTAGGTAAAAACCCCACTGCCATCTCTCCTAAACATCTCCATGCCTCCGCAGGTATGTCATCAGGACCAACTGCCTTTCCACTCTTCATCCTCTTTATAGCTGCCCTCACTTCCTCCTTGCTAATGTCCTGATGACACACCAATTACCTTCCTAGCTGTCGCCCTAACTATTTCTGCAGTGGTTGCCCAGCCATCTGGCAACTCTTCACTACCACCCAGTGCCTTTCTTAACATCTGCCTGAATGCCACACAACAGTCTTCCTTCTTCAACTTCCACCATTTGATCTTCAGCTGTGTCTTCACTTGCTTCCTCTTCTTGATCTCCAAAGTCATGCTACAGACCACCATCCGATGCTGCCTAGCTACGTTCTCCCCTGTCACCACCTTGCAGTCTCCAATCCCTTTTAGATCGCGCCTTCCACATAAGATATAGTCCACCTGTGTGCACTTTCCTCCACTCTTGTACATCACCCTGTGTTCCTCCCTCTTCTTGAAATATGTATTCACCACAGCCATTTCTGTCCTTTTCGCAAAATTGACCACCATCTGTCCTTCCACATTTCTCTCCTTGACTCCATCACACATTCCCATCACCTCCTCATCACCTCTGTTCCCTTCACCAACATGTTCATTGAAGTCCACTCCAATCACCACTCTCTCCTCCTTGGGTACCCTCTCCACCACATCGTCCAACTCACTCCAGAATTCTTCTTTCTCGTCCATCTCGCACCCAACTTGCGGGGCATATGCGCTGATAACATTCAGCAATACACCTTCGATTTCCAGCTTCATTGCCATCACTCTGTCTGACACTCTCTTCACCTCCAGCACACTCTTGACATACTCTTCTTTCAGAATTACCCTTACCCCATTTCTCCTCCCATTCGCACCATGGTAGAAGACTTTGAACCCACCTCCGATACTCCTGGCCTTACTCCACTTCCACCTGGTCTCTTGCACACACAGTATGCCTACCTTTCTCTCTTCCATCATATCAGCCAGCTCTCTCCCTTTACCAGTCATAGTGCCAACATTCAAAGTTCCGACTCTCACCTCCACACGCCTACCTTTCCTCCTCTCTAGCTGCCTCTGGACAGGCCTTCCCCCTCTCCTTCTCCTTCGCCTAACAGTAGCATAGTTTCCACCAGTACCCTGCTGGTTAACAGTACTGGTGGCGGTCTTTGGTAACCCGGGCCTCGACCAATCTGTTATGGAAATCTTATTTATGATCCACATATTTGATTTGGTAAAGATTTTACGCCGGATGCCCTTCCTGATGCAACTGTCCCCATTTGTCTGGGCTTTGTATCGGCATTAAGAATGCACTGGTTTGTGCATCCTCAGTGGCTGTGTTCTTGGTAATCAAATATACATCAGGCAAATTTATATCCAAATGTTAAGGAAAACTTCAAGCAAACTTTAGAAAAGTCAAAATGTAAATAAGAATCAGAAACACTTGATTTGTCGTTTCATTTCATGCACTTGCGCACATGAAATGAAACGAAACATCATTTCCCCCAGCCCACAGCAATACAACACAAAGACACAAACACATCCAAACTACCGCTTCTGGTGTGGGAAGATGGCTGCGCGAGTTCACGTTTGCGGCGGCCTCACCCAGTACCGTCCATGCAGTGTCTTTGTCCATGTCTGCGTCTGAGATTTGTCTTCGTTTGATGGATGGGGGAGCTGGCGCTGGATCGGCTGGGAGAGCGGGGCAGGCTAGGCTGGCTGTGTCTAGGGTGTCTGGCTGGGAGAGCTGGTGCTGGATTAGCAGGGAGAGCTTGGTCTAATCATTTGGTGGGCCTGGGGACCGCGGACCCTGCCTGGAGCTGCACCCGAGGAGGAAACGCCAGGGGCGGTCTGACAGGACGCGGAAGCGGGGGGGGGGGCTGAGCTAACTGCTAGCCCATGTAGACCAGCAGTCCTGGCTGGCGGTCATTCCCTTGGACAGTGATTTTTGTTTAGTTTGGATATACGTATGTGTTAGTTTGGATATGTGTGTTCTTGTAGTTTTTGGTTGTGTTTTTGTCTTTGTGTCGTACTGCTGTGGGCTGGAGGAAATGGCATTTATTTTCATTTCATGTATACAAGTGCATGAAGTGAAATGAGAAAGTGTTCCTGATTCCTGATACAAGAACAAGTACACATGTATCCAAACTAACACATACGTCTGTCTAAACTAAACAAACGAACAAAATCACTCCTTAGACTTAACTTAGACTGCTTTTATTTGTCATTACCTTATATGCATGTCTCATACAAACAAGAGAATGAAATTATGTTTCACAAGGACCTCAGTGCCACATAAAAACAAATAACAATGAATATTAAAAACAAAATGTGCATTAAAAACAAGAATTAGTTCACAGACCTAAACATCACAAGCACAGCTGACATGGACAGTGAGTACGATGGTCAAAAAGTCATTTTATGGAAGGTCTAAGTGTTCAGGCTGTTGAGAAACCTCAGCCTGAGGAATGACAGTGTTGCATAGTCTGGTGGAGGCAGCACGGATGCTCTGCTACCTCCTGCCAGAGTGTAGGAGAGTGAAGTGGATGTGGGAAGGATGGGTGGAGTCCTTCACAATGTCAAGTGCTTTCCAGGTGCACCGTGCATCATAGATGGCCTGGATGGATGGGAGAGCAGTTCCACCTTTCTAGGTGTCTTCCCTATTCGCTATAGGGATTTGTGGTCAGAGGCCTTGCAGTTCCCATGCCAGACAGTGATACAGCTGGTCAGAATGCTCTCTATGGTGCCTCTGTAGAATATGATGAGGATGGTTGGGGAGAGACTGACCTTCTTCAAATACCGCAGGAAGTGAAGACACTGCTGGGCCTTCTTGGAGAGCGCAGTGACATATGAGGACCAGGAGAACAGGATGCGTAGAATAATGAACGCCAGCCAGGATGACTGTCAGAACTCTGCATGAGCTAGCAGTTAGCTTAGCCTGCCCTGCTTCCGCATCCTGTCAGACCGCTCTCGGTGTTTTCTCTTCGGGCACAGCTCCGGTCAAAGCCATGGTCCTTGGGCCCACAGGATGCAGCAGGCCAGATTCCCTCAGCCGATCTAACGCTAGCTCTCCCAGCCAGACACCTTCAACAAACCTCCCCACACTCCACACAACGACACTAAAAACACAGTCAAGGCTAGGCGAGGCCACCACCAGATGGCGCTCATTTTTATCAGATCTTGCCAGGTTGCATGGGCTATCAGTTAGTTTAGCCTGCCCCACTTCCGCGTCCTGTCAGACCGCCCTCAATGTTACCTCTTCAGGCACAGCTCCAGGCAGGGCTGTAGCTAAATCAGGTACATTTTTATTAGTCAGTTTTAATCTCTCTGCGTACATGGCTATGCTATTAAAATCAATCAAGAGTAAGTCTGACAAGTATTGATTGTCATCACAGAAACTGAGAAAAATTCCAGTTTCATTGCTTTTCATCACGTCATCATATCTTTGACATATCTGCTTTTCAACCATAATCAGAGGTTAAAAAAAACATTCTGATCCAAAAGGAATTGAAACAAGTACAACTGGACTTGGTATAGTATATTCGTGAAGACGTTTCGCCTCTCATCCAAGAGGCTTCATCAGTTCGTGCCTTTCTAACTAGACCAAGCTAGTCTGACTGGCTGGTGATGAGACTCCGATATTTATCCTCTTTGGAGTCGTTATCAAAGCTATTGATGTCCATGGCTCTTTGTGTTCCGATGTTTAGCAACGCCCGTCGTTATCAGAGGTATTGATATGCGTGGCTCTTTTGTGATCCGATGTTAAGCAGTGACAGTCATTGGGGGTGTTAGTTTCGACTTCGTTAGTGCTCCATTCAGTGGTCATGAGTCGCTGGAGCCGTTAGTGACCGACTGTTGTTCTTGGAGGCTAAGCTTCTTGAGGCTCCTGGGTAGAGATGAAAGGACAGCATTGTAAGTGGGAGATAGGTGGTGTCTGTTGAGGGATGGTTTTTCCAGTTTTGCAGAGATGGCTTCCTTCACCCCTCTTTCAAACCATCTATCTTCCCTGTCCAAAATGTGTACGTTGCTGTCCTCGAAGGAGTGTGTCTTCTCCTTTAGGTGTAGATAAACTGCTGAGTCTTGTCCTGAGGAGTTTGGCCTTCTGTGTTGGGCCATTCGTTTGTGTAGTGGTTGTTTGATTTCTCCTTTGTATAGGTCAGTGCAATCCTCATTGCATTGTGCAGCATACACCAGATTGCTTTTTTTGGGTGTGTGGTACACGGTCTTTGGGATGAACCAGTCTTTGTCGGAGTGTGTTGCTGGGTTTAAAGTATACCAGGATGCGATGTTTGTTAAAAATTCTCAGAGTTTCTCGGAGACCCCAGAAACATACGGGATGACTTTGTTATTCCCTCTGTTCCTTTTCTCCTCATCGCTCACCCGGTTGATCTTTTTGGAACGTGTTGCAGTTTTCACAAAGGTCCAACTGGGGTAGCCGCAGGTTTTTAAAGCTCCCCTCAGGTGTTTGTGTTCTTCCCGTTGGGCCTGAGTGCTGCTGGGCACATTATCAGCTTTGTGTTGCAGAGTTCTGATGATGCCCAGTTTGTGTTCCAGAGGGTTGTGTGAGTCGAAAAGTAGATATTGGTTTCTGTGTGTAGGTTTCCTGTAAACCCCAATGTGGAGGCTGCTGTCTTCCCCAATTTGGACGTCACAGTCCAAGAAGGGCAAACTGTTGTTCTTTACATCTTCCCTTGTGAACTTAATGTTCTTGTCCACTGAGTTGATGTGTTTGAAAACGCTTGCACCTCTTGTGTTTGGATTTTGACCAATGTGTCGTCCACATATCTGAACCAGTGGCTCGGAGGTGTTCCTCTAAAGGAGTTCAGGGGCCTGTGTTCTATCTCTTCCATATATAAGTTGGCCACAATGGGAGATACTGGTGAGCCCATTGCACAGCCATGTTTCTGTATGTAAAACTGGCCCCTGAATTGGAAATATGTAGTGTTCAGGCAAAGGTCCAGTAGTTGGCAAATCTGATCTGGGCTGAGGTTGGTCCTATCGTGGAGGGTGTTGTCCCGTAGCAAACGTTGCCTCACAGTTTCCAACATTCTGATGTTTGCATTCAGGTTTTTTTATTTGAAACAAAAATCTTGATCGAAGTGCAGCTAACATCTACGCAGTAATCTGAAAGTAGAGGTGCTTACAGTGTTTGCAATTGTAAAATAAGCTGCAGTTCCTACATCACCGAAATTACAGGCAGACAGTGGTAATAAATGAAGGTGTTGGTGCTACAGCCTGACTATATTCTTGTTACTTTAGAATGATTACTAAGCGAAAGAGGTAGAAGGGAAGAAAAATCCAAGATTGGTTGCGCTAAGAGGAGCATTTTTATACCTGTTTGAATGTTACATTTTTATTTCCATTATTATTTTTTTCCCAGAGTTAAAGGTAGAATGAGTAGGATTTTCCTAAAAATCAATGCATAGACTCATCCAAACATAATCCCTCTCAATCATCATGTATGACCCATTAGACATGTGTGGGGGTGTCTGTATCTGCAGGGACACTGTCCTCTGCTTGTATTTTCTTATTTTGCTGTGTACGGAATGTTTCTGGGCATTACTCTTTGGGCAGCAGGACTCTATCACAACGCAGCGACCAGGTGCCAGATCGAGATCATAAGCACACATCCAAGAGTATGCGACGACAATGGCGGACACTTTGCCGAAAAGACGGAAGTATAGCAAGGCGAAATGCCAAGCAGACAAAGCTTGTTCCAAAACGAGAGTGAATCTGGGGTTGGCTTTCACCTGCTGGCGAGCACTGAAGGAGAGGATGGGATTTAAGAGTGACTCGGAGTTGGCCTGTGCAATGGTATGTGTTCTGGCCACTGTGGTCAGAGGGCATGCGCTTCTGGTGTCATTGAGTTGGGGAGGAGGGGCACATTTTTAATGTTGTGTTAACAAACTGCAACTGACAAATCCTACTGGTTCTACCTTTAAGAGGGTGATAGATTACGCTTAAGAAAGAAATACAAAATGAGGCTGACCATTCTGATGAAAAGTTAACCTGTACCTCGAAATTAGAGGGTGCCGATGGAAACTATGCTATTGTTGGGTGAAGGAGAAGAAGAGGGGGATGGTATATCCAGAGGCAGCGGGAGAAGAGGAAGGGTAGGTGTGTGGAGGTGAGAGTCAGAATTTTGAATGTTGGCACTATGACTGGTAAAGAGAGAGAGCTGAGTGACATGATGGAGAGAGGGAAGGTAGATATACTGTGAATGCAAGAGTCTGGGTGGAAGGGGAATAAGACTGGTTGCATCAGAGGTGGGTTCAGACTCTTTTACCATGGTGTGAATGGGAGGAGAAATGGAGTAGGGGTAAGTCTGAAGGAAGAGTATGTCAAGAATATGTTTGAGGTGAAGATAGTGTCGGACAGATTAATGAGTATGAAGCTGGAAATCGAAGGTGTGATGGTGAGTGCTATCAGCGCATATGCTCCGTAAGTTGGATGTGAGATGGAAGACAAAGACGAATTCTGGAGTGAGTTGGACAAAGTGGTGGAGAGTGTACCCAAGGAGGAGAGAGTGGTGATCGGGGATGGAAATTAGCACCCGCTACACGCCAAATGCAGGTGGATTTGCGTATTGGCAGGTGAATTTGCTCAACCTACCAGCCACGGTGGCGGGTAAAGAAAAGTAGCAATTTGTGACATACTGAAGCGCAAATCTACCTTATTTCCCCCCCTATGACTCGCTCTACTCTGCCTCTGATTGGCTAGTACTTGTTGCCATTGTTGGTTAGCCAATCAGAGGCAGAGTATAGGGACGCTTGTCTTGCGGGTCTGCTAATTCACACAGACACTTTCGAGGACAAGGAGAGAGCCAGAAAACACAATGTGGCGTTACATCGCAGGGGTTAAGAGGTCTGCAGAGAAAACATCCCAGGGGGAGACAGGTTAAAGAGGCGAAGACAAAACGAAAACATTTTTTTAATGAGAAGTGGAGAATAACTGACAATGGAGACAGAGTCCCGTGATTGGTTAGTTTATGAGGAGACAAGCCAGACAACGTTCTGTTTGGTATGTCGTCAACACGCTTCGGATGCCAACAAGAAAGCTAACAGTTTCATTATTGGGACCAAAAACCTAAAACTGGAAGCCATAAAAGACCATGAATCCTCCAAATGCCACATCCATGTAAAAAAGATAGCACAGGGAAAATCGACCCCACAGGATACCACTGCCATGAACACGTCCCAGTTGGAGAAGATGAGCCTACTGTTTAGAAATGCCCACTCAATCGTGAAAAAAGGAAGGCCATTTACAGATTATGTGTGGCAATGCAAGTAAATCATAATTTTTTAAAAATCTATTCACTAATGTTAGATTAAGTATTGAATTAAGGTCAGAATATAGTTGTCATGTAATGTCATTAGCTAGCTAACGTTACGTGTAGTTAGCAAGTAAATCGCCATTTACTAACGTTAGATTAAGTGTTGAATTAAGACCCATACTGACACAATTCCTTCTACTTGTTACAGTCTTGGTTTATGTAATAATAAAGGGAATTTTGGTGGCACTGATACACTGGTTATTTTTTGACAAATATGTTAAATGTTTTAAAGGTACACAATTTGGAAAACCATAGAAGAGTAAACTAGATTTTGAAAATAGTATTTTAAGAGTTTAAATATTTAAAATAGCCTATTGCTTGAATATTGTAGATCTTGTTCTATTATCGCTACTCCGTAGTGCTATATTTACATATTGCCCTCTGACCTCGCCTCTGGCGACGCTAGGCTCTGAAATTCACCGCTCATGCGACAGCATCCCCTAAGCCCCGCCCACAACTGCACTTGACATGCGTCACCACATCACTCGTCAGTTCGACTAGAGCCTCCTTCAAGGGAAGACGTGTCGCGCTGAGCTCTGTTGCGGGTTTTTTCTTCATTGCTAGCTAGCTTAGCTAGTTTCTCTATTTTGACAATAGTGCGGGTTTCTCCATCACTATGGCTGGTGTTAACGTCGACGTCGATGTTCTTTTCGCCGAGTTTTATAGTTGTTGCCACAGGAAGAAGGACGCTGGCGATTTCCATCCTTTTTACAGCGACCATCCTAGCTTGGCTCATGTTCGGGAGACTGCAGCTAGCCTAGAGGTGCCACCATGCATGGTGTGCGCTTCATGGCCGCTCAGTCGACGGACGAGCTGGGTTTCACACGCCTTTTCCACTCAGGTTGGTGCCGGTGTGATCGAGATCCCTCCCCGGCCGGGCTCGTTGGTTTCTGCTGTGCTACCTGGGAGCCAGGACCACATGTGCCCGCCGGTGGTTCCGCAGGCTTCTACTCAAGATGGTGGATCTTGCTCCTACCAAGTCCCTGAGGAAGGGTCCGAGGAGGAGGCAAAGTTCGACGACTTTTTCCCTTTTTTCCTCGAGAGGGCCTTGGCTTCGACGGGGACCACAAGGGTTGCCCCAGTCCATGCCTCGGTGACGCCCGGAATGGATCAGGCGTTCTCTGCCTCGGTGGAGGTGCGCAAGACCATAAGCACATTCCGCCCTTCCCCCCCATCACGGAGTCCATCAAAGCCACATGGCCGGAACCAGAGAAGGTGCACTCCACTGTTAAAGTGAACACCAAGAGCCACCTGACGGTTGCCGGCTGGTCTCCTGCTTCTATGCCGCCCCCCACTGTGGAGAAATTTATTTTTCCCTTGCTCTACCCTGGTAAGCTACGCGAACCGGAGAGCAAGGAGGCGGCGATGAAGATCAAACATCCCTCGCCAGACATATAGCGTCCATGGATGACCACGCGCGCCAAATCTGTTTCAGTGTTCTCCGCTCCGCAGCGGCCATCTCCACAGCTGGTCTGGCAGCTGGTCATCTGGCGCGGGCGGTGGACCGTGAGAGCCAGGGGGATGACGACACCGATGCCTCACGCCTGGACGAGGCTTGGAGGGCTTCTCAGATCATCGGCACGTTCCTCCGTGATGCTGCGGTGAACCTGGGTGCGGCTCTGTCCTCCTCAGTCCTGCTGAGGCGCGAGTTCTGGACGAAGGACTGTCGCTTGGAGGACGGGGTCATTAAGATGATCCGCAAGCTCCCCATCAACACGGATGGCCTTTTCGGTGTGGATGAGCCAGCACTGGAAAAGATCCGTCACGACCTGGCCAACGCGGAGCTGCTGGCTAAGACCTTCAAAGAGAAGGGTCCCGCGCAGCCTCCGGCATGCGCTCAAGGCTCTCCGAAGCCCCAGCCGCAGGGGGGGGCGAGGTCGAGCCTCGAAGCGCCGCAAGAAATACGACAAGAGCCAGTCGGCTGGCCCCGCGCCAGCCCCTGGGGCTCACAGTCAGTCCCACCATGCTGGCGGAGGTGGCGCGGGTGGTCCTCAGCCTGACGTGAAGTGGAAGTACGAGCACCAGACCAGGGGTGCCGGCTCGGGAGATCCGCGCCGCCTCTGTAGATTATTCTATGGTGGGTGGTCTGTCCTATAATGTTGGTGATGTCGATGCTACTTTTATTCCCCATGCACATGGCGTAGTGAGTAATGTTGTGTCACATGCCACCGGACTCTGCAAGCAAGTCAGAAGAAACGAAGATGTTCCAGATATGGCAACGGGTTCACTAGCTTCACAGGGTGTAGGCTATGTGAATTATGCCGCTGAGATCAGTTCTGTTTCAAACCGTACACAAGGTTATGGGTTGTTGAACTCTGTATCTATGCCCGTCTCGGATAATCATGAGCTGTCAGATGGGAATGAAATTAGTTTATCCCATCAGACAGGCGTCCAGAGTTACGCGCTGGGTTTTCCCATGCATAAAGCAGGGTTACCGGAGCGCATGACTCGCTGTCTGTGGCCAGTCGGAGAGGGTGCTGGGCGCGCGCATGCTGATGCTGATTTTTCCGCGCTCCCACCTTCTGTTGGGCAAAATCCTGCACATATTCACTCCCCATATGGGACGCGGTCCGCCGTGGGAGCCTCTCAACACTTCCGTGGAGAGCTCGGAGGTTGGACCGGAATGGCAGCGATACAGCCTATTTCTCGACAGCCAGACACAACGCATCACGCGCCCTCTGTCTCCCCATTACGCACGCTGGCAGGCGCTGCCGGGTGTACCAGAGTGGATCCTCCGGACGGTCAGGCATGGGCACGAGATTCGGTTCGAGCAGGGTCCTCCCCCTTACACGGGCATACGTCAGACGCTGATCCATTCACCTGCCGAAGCAGAGGTGTCGCGGCAGGAAATATTGGAGATGCTGTCCAAAGACGCGATACAGGTGGTGGAGAGAGGCACAGAGGAAATAGGGGTTTATTCGAGATATTTCCTCGTGCCCAAGAAATCGGGGGGCATGCGGCCGATTCTAGATCTGAAATGGTTCAATACTTGGGTGCGCAAAGAATCATTCCACATGCTGACGGTCCCCCAGCTCCTAGCCATGATATCGAGCGGAGCCTGGTTCACATCTGTGGACCTCAAGGACGCATATTTCCATGTCCCGATAGTGGGTCACCACTGGAAATATCTCAGGTTCGCGTTTCAGGGAACGTGTTACGAGTACAAAGTCCTCCCATTCGGCTACAGTTTGGCCCCACAGGTCTTTTCGATGTGCGTCAAGGCGGCTCTCACTCTGCTAATCGCCCAGGGTTACGTTATAGCCTACTACTTGGACGATCTGCTTCTGATAGCCCCAGATCACCGGCTGGCTATGGAACGCACGAGTCGCCTGGTCTCGCACCTGTCAGACCTGGGTCTCACGGTAAACTGGAAGAAGAGCGCTCCCTAGCTGTCACGCGAAACCACCTATCTGGGATTAGCGTTGGACTCAGGGAGGATGCTGGCTTCCGTCTCGGAGGAGCGGTGGCAGGGGTTAGAGGACCTTCTTGCCAGTTTTGCCCCGGGCCGGTCGGTGACAGTAGGTCAACTGCGTCGGCTCCTGGGCATCATGTCCTCTGCTCACCAGGTGGTGCCTCTGGGTCTGCTTTTTATGAGGAGACTCCAGTGTTGGCTTATTCGAGAGGGCCGGTTCCGCCGGCTGCGCCAACGGCACAGGTTAGTGGTCCCGGAGGGGGTGAGCTTGGACCTGGATCACTGGGCAGAGGCCTGCAGATCCAGGGTTGGGGTTCCCCTCGGACCCAGATCGGAGGAGGTGGTTCTATTCACGGACACATCCCTGGGAGGTTGGGGTGCGATCTGTGGCCACGGCACAATCAGAGGAGTATGGCCCGTGGGTCACAATGCGCACATCAATGCGCTGGAGCTGGAGGCAGTGCTGTTGGCGGTGCGTCATTTCGCTCCTCTCCTACGACATCGACACATTCTTGTCAGGTCGGACAGTAACACTACGGTGGCGTATATCAACAGGCAGGGCGGGATGCGGTTGGCTGCGTGCCGTGTGTTAGCCTACAACCTGTGGAGTTGGGTGCATCAGAACGCGCAGTCCATTCGGGCAGTTAATGTGCCTGGCAGCCAGAACGAGGCAGCGGACATCATGTCGCGCGGCGGGCCCAGCTGGGACAACTGGTCCCTCAATCCTCTTATCGTGGAGATGATCTGGGCAAGGTTCGGAGTGGCACAGGTGGACTTTTTTGCATCCAAGAGGAACACCAAATGCGCACGATGGTATTTGCTCTGCCCGAGCGACAACCCGCCTATGGGGGTGAATGCGCTGGGCATCGAGCCGTGGCCACGCGAGCTGCTCTATGCTTTTCCCCCTTTGGGTCTGATACCGGCGGTGGTGGAACAGATCGGATGCACGGGCGCGTCGGTGATCCTGGTGGCTCCCAACAACCCAGGTGCGCTGTGGTTTCCGAACATGGTTTCCATGGTGCGCGCGCCACAGTTCCTCCTCCGGATGTGGCTGGACGCTCTGACGCAGGCAGACGGGATTATCCAACAGGAGCCCCTTCTAGCGGGGTTCCAACTGGCGGCCTGGCTTCTGAGAGGGCCAGGCTGAGAGAGGAGGGCTTTGATGAGGCCACGGTGGCCACTATACAAGCCGCGCGCGCTCCGTGCACATCGGCGCAATACGACTCCAAGTGGAGAGTTTTTGCTAGGTGGTGCGTGGAAGAGGGCGTAGAACCTCTGTCTGCATCCTTGGCCCACATTGCGGGGTTCTTGGAATACAAGAGATCTACTACTACTTTCGGCTGCTCCCGTTAGGGGTCGCCACAGCGGATCATCCGTTTCCATTTCTTCCTGTCTTCTGCGTCTTCCTCTGTCACACCAGCCACCTGCATGTCTTCCCTCACCACATCCATAAACCTCCTCTTTGGCCTTCCTCTTCTCCTCTTCCCTGGCAGCTCCATATTCAGCATCCTTCTCCCAATATACTCAGCATCTCTCCTCCACACATGTCCAAGCCATCTCAATCTTGCCTCTCTTGCTTTGTCTCCAAACCGTCCAACCTGAGCGGGCCCTCTAATATAATCGTTCCTAATCCTGTCCTTCTTCGTTACTCCCAGTGAAAATCTTAGCACCTTCAACTCTGCCACCTCCAGCTCCGCCTCCTGTCTTTTCGTCAGTGCCACTGTCTCCAAACCATATAACATAGCTGGTCTCACAACCATCTTGTAAACCTTCCCTTTAACTCTTGCTGGTACCCTTCTGTCGCAAATCACTCCTGACACACTTCTGCACCCACTCCAACCTGCCTGCACTCTCTTTTTCACCTCTCTACTGCACTCCCCGTTACTTTGGACAGTTGACCCCAAGTATTTAAACTCAAATGCCTTTGTCACCTCCACTCCTTGCATCCTGACCATTCCACTGTCCTCTCTCTCATTCACGCATAGGTATTCTGTCTTGCTCCTACTGACTTTAATTCCTCTTCTCTCCAGTGCATACCTCCACCTCTCCAGGCTCTCCTCAACCTGCACCCTACTCTCACTACAGATCACAATGTCATCCGCGAACATCATCGTCCATGGAGACTCCTGCCTGATCTTGTCCGTCAACCTGTCCATTACCATTGCAAACAAGAAAGGGCTCAGAGCCAATCCTTGATGTAATCCCATCTCCACCTTGAACCCATCTGTCATTCCAACCGCACACCTCACCACTGTCACACTGCCCTCATACGTATCCTGCACCACTCCTACATACTTCTCTGCAACTCCTGACTTCCTCATACAATACCACACCTCCTCTCTCGGCACTCTGTCATAAGCTTTCTCTAAATCTACAAAGACACAATGCAACTCTTTCTGGCCTTCTCTATACTTCTCAATCAACATTCTAAAAGCAAACATCGCATCTGTGGTGCTCTTTCGTGGCATGAACCCATACTGCTGCTCGCTGATCATCACCTCTCCTCTTAACCTAGCTTCTATTACTCTTTCCCAAATCGTCATGCTGTGGCTGATCAACTTTATACCTCTGTAGTTGGTACAGTTCTGCACATCGCCCTTGTTCTTGAAAATCGGTACCAGTATGCTTCTTCTCCACTCCTCAGGCATCCTCTCACTTTCCAGGATTGTGTTAAACAATCTAGTTAAAAACTCCACTGCCATCTCTCCTAAACATCTCCATGCCTCCACAGGTATGTCATCAGGACCAACTGCCTTT
This sequence comes from Lampris incognitus, assembly GCF_029633865.1. Classification (NCBI taxonomy): domain Eukaryota; kingdom Metazoa; phylum Chordata; class Actinopteri; order Lampriformes; family Lampridae; genus Lampris; species Lampris incognitus. Next base: position 108,207,922 of record NC_079211.1, read on the forward strand.
CCACTCTTCATCCTCTTCATAGCTGCCCTCACTTCCTCCTTGCTAATCCGCTGAACTTCCTGATTCACTATCCCTACATCATCCAACCTTCTCTCTCTCTCATTTTCTTCATTCATCAGCCCCTCAAAGTATTCCTTCCACCTTCTTAGCACACTCTCCTCGCTTGTCAGCACATTTCCATCTCTATCCTTGATTGCCCTAACTTGCTGCACATCCTTTGCAGCTTGGTCCCTCTGTCTAGCCAATCGGTACAAGTCTTTTTCTCCTTCCTTAGTGTCTAATCTGTCATACAACTCACCATACGCCTTTTCCTTTGCCTTTGCCACCTCTCTCTTTGCTTTACGTTGCATCTCCTTGTACTCCTGTCTACTTTCTTCATCTCTCTTACTATCCCACTTCTTCTTTGCCAACCTTTTCCTCTGTATAATTTGCTGTACTTCCTCATTCCACCACCAAGTCTCCTTGTCTTCCTTCCTCTGTCCTGATGACACACCAAGTACCTTCCTAGCTGTCTCCCTCACTATTTCTGCAGTGGTTGTCCAGCCAGCTGGCAACTCTTCACTACCACCCAGTGCCTGTCTTAACTCCTGCCTGAACTCCACACAACAGTCTTCCTTCTTCAACTTCCGCCATTTGATCTTCGGCTGTGTCTTCACTCGCTTCCTCTTCTTGGTCTCCAAGTCATCCTACAGACCACCATCCGATGCTGCCTAGCTACGTTCTCCCCTGTCACCACCTTGCAGTCTCCAATCCCTTTTAGATGACGCCTTCTACATAAGATATAGTCCACCTGTGTGCACTTTCCTCCACTCTTTGTTCCTCCCTCTTCTTGAAATATGGATTCACCACAGCCATTTCCATCCTTTTCGCAAAATCGACCACCATCTGTCCTTCCACATTTCTCTTCTTGACTCCATACCTTCCCATCACCTCCTCATCACCTCTGTTCCCTTCACCAACATGTCCATTTGAAGTCCGCTCCAATCACCACTCTCTCCACCATGTCGTCCAACTGACTCCAGAATTCTTCTTTTTCATCCATCTCACACCCAACTTGCGGGGCATATGCGCTGATAACATTCAGCAATAAACCTTCAATTTCCAGCTTCATACTCATCACTCTGTCTGACACTCTCTTCACCTCCAACACACTCTTGACATACTCTTCCTTCAGAATTACCCCTACCTCATTACTCCTCCCATTCACACCATGGTAGAAGAGTTTGAAGCCACCCCCGATACTCCTGGCCTTACTCCCCTACCACCTGGTTTCTTGCACACACAGTATGCCTACTTTTCTTCTTTCCATCATGTCAGCCAGCTCTCTCCCTTTACCAGTCATAGTGCCAACATTCAAAGTTCCGACTCTCACCTCCACATGTCTACCCTTCCTCCTCTCTAGCTGCCTCTGGACATGCTTTCCCCCTCTCCTTCTCCTTCGCCCAACAGTAGCATAGTTTCCACCGACACCCTAAGGGTTAACAGTACCGGTGGCGGTCGTTGGTAACCCGGGCCTCGACTGATCCGGTATGCAAGTCTTATTTATGATCCGCATATTTGATTTGGCAAAGATTTACGCCGGATGCCCTTCCTGACTCAACCCTCCCCATTTGTCCGGGCTTGGGACCGGCACTAAGGATGCACTGGCTTGTGCATCCTCAGTGGCTGGGTTAGTGTAAAGCGAAGAGAGAGGTGGCAAAAACAAAGCAAAAGGCGTATTGTGAGGTGAAGGAGAGGTTGGACACTAAGGAAGCTAGAAGGAGGCTAGACAGAGGGACTGAGCTGGAAAGGATGTGCAGCAGGTTACGGTTATGAAGCATAAAAATGGAAATGTGCTGACAAGTGAGGAGAGTGTGTTGAGAAGGTGGAAGGAGTACTTTGAGGGGCTGATAAATGAAGAAAACGAGAGAGAGAAGGTTGAATGATGGGGATAGTGAAACAGGAAGTGTGATGTATTAGCAAGGAGTAAGTGAGGGCAGCTATGAAGAGGATGAAGAGTGGAAAGGCCAGATGTCATACCCATGGAGGCATGGAGATATTTAGGAAAAATGGCAGTGGAGTTTTTAACTAGATTGTTTAACACAATCTTGGAAAGTGAGGGGATGCCTGAGAAGTGGCGAAGAAGTATACTGGTACCGATTTTCAAGAATAAGGGTGATGTGCAGAGCTGTAGTAACTACAGAGGTATAAAGTTGATCAGCCACAGCATGAAGATGAAGATGGATAGGAGTAGTGGAAGCTAGGTTAAGAGGGAGGGTGATAATTAGCGAGCAGCATTATGGTTTCATGCTACAAAAGAGCACCACAGATGTGATGTTTGCTTTGAGAATGTTGACGTAGAAGTATAGAGAAGGCCAGAAGGAGTTACATTGTGTCTTTATAGATTTAGAGAAAGCATATGACCCGGTGCCAAGAGAGGAGGTGTGGTATTTTATGAGGAAATCAGGAGTGGCAGAGAATTATGTAGGAGTGGTGCAGGATATGTATGAGGGCAGTGTGACAATGGTGAGGTGTGCAGTACGAATGACGGATGGGTTCAAGATGTAGGTCGGATTATATCAAGGATCGGCTCTGAGCCCTTTCTTGTTTGCAATGGTAATAGAAAGGTTGACGGACGAGATCAGGTAGGAGTCTCCGTGGACTACAATGTTCGCGGATGACATTGTGATCTCTAGCGAGAATATGGAGCAGGTTGACGAGAGCCTGGAGAGGTTGATGTATGCCTTCCTAGTCGTCTGTCCCTTGAAGAGCTGGCACACGTCCGCAAAACAGATTCTGAGTGCAGGTGGGGTTTCGGTGGGGAGGGGAGAGTAGCTGGCAGGAAGTGCAGTTGTGGCTGGAGAGGGTGAGGTTTTCAAACCTGCAGTAAAACCTTTTTAGATCGTCAACCAGTTGGTAATGTCTTTCAAACCACCCCAGACTGATGATGGGTCGTTGGCAGAAATCTTGTTTTTCAACTTTCCAGTGTAGCACCTTTTTGCCACTCCGATCTCCTTTGTGAGTGTATTTCTGGCTTTGTTATACCAGAGCCTATCTCCATTCCCGTAGGCTTCCTCTTTGGCTCGTCGAAGCTGCCTGAGTTTCACTGTGAACCAGAGCTTATTGTCGTTAAAGGTACAGCAGGTTTTGGTGGGCACACACATGTCCTCACAAAAGCTGATGTAAGATGTCACAGTGTCAGGAGGAGAGATGCTGGGTCTATTGGGAGAAGGATGCTGAATATGGAGCTGCCAGGGAAGAGGTGAGGAAGGCCAAAGAGGAGGTTTATGGATGTGGTGAGAGACGACATGCAGGTGGCTGGCATGTCACAGCGGAAGATGCAGAGGACAGGAAGAGATGAAAATGTATGATCCGCTGTGGTGACTCTTAACCGCCAAAAGTAGCCAAAAGTAGTAGTAGTAATAGCAGTAGTACTAGCAGTAGTAGTAGTAGTGTATCCAGGCAAAGTATCTGTATTACTGTATTACGCAGGATCAGGTGTCACGGTGGCGCAGTGGTTAACGCGGTCGCCTCACAGCAAGAAGGTGCTGGGTTCGACCCCCAGGGTAGTCCAACCTTGGGGGTCGTCCCGGGTCGTCCTCTGTGTGGAGTTTGCATGTCCTCCCCATGTCTGCGTGGGTTTCCTCCGGGGGCTCCGGTTTCCTCCCACAGTCCAAAGACATGTAGGTCAGGTGAATCGGCCGTACTAAATTGCCCCTAGGTGTGAATGTGTGTGTGTGTGTGTGTGTGGGCCCTGTGTGATGGCCTAGCGGCCTGTTCACGGTGTCTCCCCACCTGCTGCCCAATGACTGCTGGGATAGGCTCCAACATTTACCTGACCCTGAGAGCAGGATTAAGCGGTTCGTATAATGGATGGACAGGATTAGGCACATTTCAAACCTCTCTCTCTCTCTCTCTCTCTCTCTCTCTCTCTCTCTCTCTCTCTCTCTCTCTCTCTCTCTCTCTCTCTCACACACACACACAGATATACTGAAGAATGCCTTTCTCTTTTAACTACCATTCAACCTCCTGAATGTGAATAATAGTGGACTTTGCGAAACTGTTACTCTTCACAAGAGGTGAGTCACAAGACCAAAGGGAAGACCGACAGGAACTCTTGGGTCCAGATAAACTTTATGAACAGTGTGAAAATGTCTCAGCACTGGGTAGCCAGCTCTCCAGACAGGACCAAAATAGTCAAATCCAGGTACAGCCCAGGGTCTCCAAAGCAGTCAATTAAACTGGAGTGATCCGCTCTATAATTAGCAGGCCGGGGGACATGGCGAGGGATTTAAAAAGAAGTGTTGGATGGAGGATCAGTTCTGCGGCCTGACGGACGGGAGTGGGAAGAGGCCTGCGTGGTAGGCTGGGGAGAGGGTCTGTGTAGCCTTTACTGTTAAAGCACAACGATCCAGGAGATGTAATGCCAACGCACACAAGATCAAAACCCTAACCGCTTCCTTTAAATGCTCCCTACCTCCATACAGCCTCTCCCTCTTTCTCCCTCCCCGCCTGTTTCACCTCCCGCCGCGCTCCAAGTAGGAGTGTTGAAACACTGAGCGGGAGGAAGAACAATTTAGAGAATACAAAATTAAAAAAAAATAATTAAAAAAAAACCTTCACATTCTAACCAGCACCCCTGCCACCTTCCAACTCTCTCAGCGCTTTCTCATCCAAATCCAATTTAGCTCGTTTCCATCCATGACCCCCCCACCCCCACACACCTTTCCCTGTTCTCCTCTCTCTTACTCTGCCTCATCCCCTTCTTCCATCCTTCATCTCTCTCTCCGTTCTACCCCTTCTCTTCACCCCCCCCCCCATCTCTTGCTTGGAACATGAAAGGCACCTGTGCCTGTAGCCCAGGGGAGGAGGAGGGCAGGGAGTTAATTAACTTGCTATCTGGGACTGACTGTTAATGGGACTTTACACTGTTAATAGGAACACAGCGTAACAGAATTGTAGTGCTAGATATTGCGCCCGGGGGGGGGGGGACATAATAAAGGGGCACGCGATGCAGCCCACACACGTGTGCACAGACACACACACATGGGCAAATCGAAGATTAGTGCACATTGACAACAACACACCCCCCCCACACACACACACACGTGAACATGCGTGTGTGTAGAGACGGGATGTCGGCAGGTGTTAATTTCACGCATTAGGTGGAGCGTCTCCACCACCACCACCACTCCGTCCTCACGCCGTACCCCTCGCGTCTCTCACGCGCTCTCGCTTTTCTCGGCACGAGCTCAGGGGCAAGATGAGGAGGGAGGAAGAGTTTGGTAGAGCAAATGATAAACTTCAAATAGAAATCAAAAGGTGAAGCCCCACCCCCACCCCATCTGCCCACAAAGCATGGAAATTTCCCCGAGTACCTTTTTCCGTTTTTTTCTTCTTCTTTCTTTTTGAACCTGTGAGGTTGACAAAGCGGGGACATGTTCTCTCTGTGAGGCACGCGCGCATAGGCGCACACGTGCACACGCACTTTAAGCCACACTTAACGTGCACGCCGCATGGATGTTATTCATCTGCCCAAGTGCCGCCCACAGCCGCGCTATCATCCCCGCTCTCCCCTCAGCAACCCGCCACTCTCTGCCTCACTCTCTCTCATTCGCTTCCTGGCATGTTTTTTTTCCCCTTCTACCCCCCCCCCCTTCTACCCCCCCTCCTGGGGCTGACAGGTCCTCTTACAGACAAGGAGGAAATGTCTGCCCTTTGAAGTAGAATTGGAGGCCTGTAGAACTGTCTAGTGCATGATTAGTGTGGAGCTCAGAGAGAGAGAGAGAGCGAGAGGGAGGGAGTGAGAGAGAGTGAGAGAGAGAGAGAGACAAATGAGCGAGCGAGAGGGAGAGAGAGCAAGCGAGAGAGAGAGTGAGAGAGCATGCAGGAGGGAGGGAGGGAGGGAGGGAGGGGAGAAAGCAACTGTTTACAAGGTTTGAGGGGAGACAGCGGTGGAAAACATGAAAAACAACAGTCATGGAGGTTGAGGGGGAAACAGGTGGGTGTTGGAAGTCATACGGTGAAGGCTAGGGTTCGAAGTCATCATCAGGTAAGGGGCAGTTAGTAGAAAGAGAGAGAGCAAGCGAGAGAGAGGGAGGAGTGAAGAGAAGATGACAGGACACAGAAGAGAGGAGTTGAGGGGAGCTCAAAAGGAAAGTGAAGAGAAGAATGTGTTTTGGCAATGCATGTTGCAAACAAGTGAGCAAAGAAGAGAGACAAAACCAAACAGAAAGTGAAAAAAGGGCATCCGGGTGGTGTGACTGTCTATTCCGTTGCTTACCAACATGGGGATTGCTGGTTCTAATCCCTGTGTTACCTCCGACTTGGTCGGGCGTCCATACAGACACGATTGGCCGTGTCTGCGGGTGGGAAGCCCGATGTGGGTGTGTGTTCAGATCACTGCACTAGCGCCTCCCCTGGTCAGTCGGGGCACATTTTTTTGGGGGGGGACGGGGGGGATAGCGTGATCCTCCCACTCAATATGTCTCCCTGGTGAAACTCCTCACTGTCAGGTGAAAAGAATCAGCTGGCGACGCCACATGTATCGGAGGAGGCATGTGGTAGTCTGCAGCCCTCCCCGGGTCGGCAGAGGGGGTGGAGCAGCGACCGGGACGGCTCAGAAGAGTGGGGTGATTGGCCGAGTCCAATTGGGGAGAAAAAGGGGACCCCCCCAAAAAAAAGAAAAGAAAGTGAAAAAAGAAAGCAATGCAGGTGTTGGGGATGAGCTTGACACATGGTTTATTTTTCAAATGATGACAAATGATCAAATCCTTTTTTTCTTGTTTTTTTCCAAAAAAAAGGAAACGTCTAGAACAAAGAGAAAACATGGGGAAGGGGTTTGCATGGACATCGTGTGTGGGTAGACGGTGCAAAATTAATGTTCAGGTTCAAAAATAATTTGAAATAGCTGCAGGCAAAATGGTCCAATTTAATTTGAAGTCAAGAGAAGAGTGGTGCATTTTGATGGAGCCCTGCGGAGCGTTCTGGGAGCCACAGAGCAGCTCGTGGGTACGAGCTACATTCAGAGGTACAGCATTTATAAAGGAATGGAAGTGACGTTCATCAATTTATGAAATCTTTTAAAACCTCAGACCAGCTCTCTTTCTGATCCAATATCGACTGTCAGACACCGGCGACCTACCTCCACCTCATCCACCTTCGCTGCTCGGCTTGTAAACAGTGATGTGCACTTAGTGACTAACCCACCTGACATGTCAGCCTGATTAAACTTCCACCAAAGAAAATGAATAAATCCAACAAGAACCTCATTCACCGTACGGGAAGGTAGGTCAAGGGTGGATGTGAAGTCACAACAGATATGAGCTTCACCAGGTGAAAAACTGTTAGATTAAAAAAAAAAAAGTTGTTTTAATTAAACAAGTTCTGTATTACACGTGTGACCTGCTCGCCTCTCAGCCGTGGGGTAAAGAGTTATAGATCGATTTATGAGGGCCAGGAACTCTTCAGCCAGAACCCTCCCACATGTACCGCAACTACTGCACTCCGGTGGCCGCCCCCACAGGGATGTAAGTGGGAAGAATTTGTTGTTGCTCTTTTTTTTTTACTTGTCAGAAGTTAAAATGGGTGGTCTGATAGCTGGACAGTTGTGAGGTAAAGCTTTCATCTTTTTTTACAATGTAACAAGTTAGGTCTAATGCATGAGTAAGTGCTACATTTTAGTCTCTTTAATGGCATTTATAAACAAGTTGATGTAGAGGACAATGATGGAGGTGTCCATGTATAAAGGACATAAAGGTGTAGATGTAGAGCACAGTGGTGGAGGTGTCCATGTATAAAGGATATAAAAGGGTGCAGATGTAGAGGACAGTGGTGGAGGTGTCCATGTATAAAGGATATAAAGGGGGGTAGATGTAGAGGACAGTAATGGAGGTATCCATGTATAAAGGATGAGTAGATGTAGAGGACAGTGATGGAGGTGTCCATTTATAAAGAATATAAAGGGGTGTAGATGTAGAGGACAGTGATGGAGGTGTCCATGTATAAAGGGTATAAAGGGGTGTAGATGTAGAGGACACTGATGGAGGTGTCTATGTATAAATGATATAAAGGGGTGTAGATGTAGAGGACAGTGATGGAGGTGTCCATGAATAAAGGGTATAAAGGGATGTAGATGTAGAGGACAGTGATGGTGGTGTCCATGTGTTAAAAATATAAAGGGGTGTAGATGTAGAGGACAGTGATGGAGGTGTCCATGTATAAAGGATATAAAGGGTTGTAGCTGTAGAGGACAGTGATGGAGCTGTCCATGTATAAAGGATATAAAGGGGGGTAGATGTAGAGGACAGTGATGGAGGTGTCCTTGTATTAAGGATATAAAGGGGTGTAGATGTAGATGACAGTGATGGAGGTGTCCATGTGTAAAGGATATAAAGGGGTGTAGATGTAGAGCACAGTGATGGAGGTGTCCATGTGTAAAGGATATAAAGGGGTGTAGCTGTCGAGCACAGTGATGGAGGTGTCCATGTATAAAGGATATAAAGAGGTGTAGATGTAGAGGACAGTGATAGAGGTGTGGGTTAGAGTGAAGGTGTCAGTGTTGCAGTAGAACATCTTGTCCCAGCTCCTCACAAGTTGGCTTTCAACTCGCCTCATGTTGTATTGGACCCATATGTCACACGGGTCTTGGTGTTGCTGATGCTCCATATTACGTAGGGGACGTGCAGGGGATTGACCTTACGATCCGTTTTCCCTCCGCAGCAAGAAAAGAGAAAAGACAAAACAAAACAAAAACAGATTTGTCTCGCTCAAGGCGGCCATGTGACACGAGGATGAGGGCATGAGGGCAATCAATCCCACTATTTTAGGGTCATATCAGTATGTTTTAAGCATTAAAACAAAAGTTAATTGCTATTTTAAAGAAAGATGAGTCATTTTTGTGCTTGTTTTTTTATGAGAAGTGTGAACCGCTGTGTATAATTTTTGATGAAATTAAAATGATCAGCTTTTGCCAGGGTACATTTTTTCGTTCCACTGATTTAAATGTTGCTAGTTAGCTTGCTGCTACACAATTCAGTTCCCCAGCGGGGATAAATCAGTCTTCTTCTATCTTAATTCATCATGCCTGATCTGTAAGTCATCCTTAACTGCAGTAGTTTGGTGTCACTGCTCATGTTCATATTTACATACTATACATGCTGTAATCCTCATCTTCACATATCCATGTGATCCTCATCTGTATACTCAACGTGTCCGATCAACAGTGTTTGTGTCTGAATGTCAGCAGGTTCCTCCACAGTGTGCACACCTTCTTCATATCTTGCAGTCATTCTGTATAATCTTATCTTTTTTATGTTGTTTTATTTTATGCTATTTTGTTTCCTCCTTTCTTCTCTTGCAACAGAAATTCAAACTTCACTTTCTCACAACTTTCTGATTTTTGGCTTTCTGAAATGAAGAGTTGGGTATGTGTTGGCTGAACCGTTCACCCATCCCTATACAAAAAGGGGGGGGGTTCCTAACCTCTCCTCGAACCACAGCTCCTCATCTCGCACAGTGGAGATGTAAGGTGTACACAATTGGTACAAGGCAAAAAAAATAAGATTTTATGTTTAGATTTTATATTTACTATGGTGAGAAATAGATATGGACCGAGTGGCATCCAGGGTGAGCTGGTGAGTGATGGAGGAGGAAAGGGAAAGGAAAGAGGAATAAGGAGAAAAAGATAGGGATTGATTGACATTCTGTCTTCTTCCAGTTTCGGTAAGCGAGGACGGAAATCAATGGTCGCGCTTGGCTAGTCATGGCAAAAACTCATCTCCTCTCTCCCTATCTCTCTTTCACCCTCTCCGTCTCGAAAGCGTGTTCTCTGTCCCACGGTCTCCGTTTGTGGCTAACCCACACACTTTCGTACAAATGCAACAACTTTAGAAAAAGACATAAAATCTCTAAAACGTGAGCCCTGCAACGTTCAGTAATGTGATCATAAACCACCAGTCCTTCGGGACTTCTTCTTTTTAACCTGTGCTGTCGGCAGGCTTGGCCTACAACACAGGGGATGTGTAGGCCAGTGTGTCTTACACAGAGTTCATCTGCAGGTGGACTTCAGGTTCTCTACCTGCAAAGGTAAATCTTTATTCATTATCAAGAACCACTTACTCCATCCTTTGGATGATCTGTGGGGTGATAAGAGCACAAGGTTTTTGTTATACTTTCATGTCTGCCACTGGTCCTCCTCTTCAGCATGTTTGATCAGCTGAACAACCAATCAGCACCACTTCTCCAAGAGGGGACTATCACCACATCTGAAACAAGGAAACTCAGAAACGAAAAATGACAACATGTATCTGATAAGACACAGACAAGGCCGGCACGGTGGTGCAGTGGTTACCGCGGTCGCCTCACAGCAAGAAGTTCCTGAGTTCGAGCCCCGGGGTAGTCCAACCTTGCGGGTCATCCCGGGTTGTCCTCTGTGTGGAGTTTGCATGTTCTCCCTGTGTCTGGGTGGGTTTCCTCCAGGTGCTTTGGTTTCCTCCCACAGTCCAAAGACATGTAGGTCAGGTGAATTGGCCATACTAAATTGTCCCTAGGTGTGAATGTGTGTGTGTCGGCCCTGTGTGATGGCTTGGTGGCCTGTCCAGTGTGTCTCCCCGCCTGCCGCCCAATGACTGCTGGGATAGGCTCCAGCATCCCCACGACCCTGAGAACAGGATAAGCGATTTGGATAATGGATGGATGGATGAAGACATAGACATAGAATCAGACGTTGACGTGTATTCAGCAAAATATAATTAAATCAATGTTATCAATATCAGTTTAGGATAGCGGTTATAGTGATAAAGGAGAAGACAAGAAAAAAAGGAAAGGGGGAGAAAGCACTAAAAAGAAGGCTGTAATCTAGAGAGTGTTCCACGGAGTGTGTGAGGCAGATGCTAGTGTTGTGTATGAGCATGTGACGTGTCCACCCATGTGTATGTGAAGTGTCCTCCTATGAGTGCACGGGATTCATTCATTTTCCAAGGCTCTCACTATTAGGGTGGCGGGGTGCTGGAGCCTATCCTAGTGCTCATTGGGCGGAGGCCAGGGGAAACACCCTGGACAGGTCACCAGTCCATCACAGGGCAGACACATAGACAGAAACATTCATACCTAAGGGCAATTTAGTATCTCTGATTCACCTGACTTGCATGTCTTTGGACTGTGGGAAGAAAGCAGAGCTCCCAGCGGAAACCCACACAGACATGGGGAGAACATGCAAACTACATACAGACAGGACCCTGGCTGGCGAGCCAGGAATCGAATCCAGGACCTTCTTGCTGTGAGGGTGATAGCACTAAGCACTGCACCACTGTGCACGGGATTAATCCCAATAAATTCTGGTGTTTGAAATCTGCAACTTATAGAATTGCCTCTGGGCATCAGACAGGCCCTGCAACAACCCACGGGCCCCGCAGTCATGCAAACACCTTATGACCAAGAGAAAAGCCAGAGCCCAAAGCACTGCAACCCCAGAGGAACACCAAGCCCACAGGGGGGCCAGGGGCTTGCAGAGCAACAGCCCTGCATGCCCCCAATGAGCAAAAGCCAGTCCTCAAAGACACAGGCTAGGACCGCATCCCCAAGATCTACCTCTACCACTAACCCCCAGGTACAGGCACAAGGCGCACCCACAGGTGTGGGACCCAGGCCACTGACAGCAAGCACAGACCATCGGCCCAGAGCCAGGCCCTGTGAACAACAGACAGATGCACAGTTGGGACTACTGGTGGGCAGACGGGGGGGGGGGGGGGGGGCATACCCATCAACACCTGGTGCACAAGTGAGGCCCGCTGCACTGTCACTGGCTGCCGCACCCACCAAGCATACACTCACATAGCAGAACGCACCCAACCCAGTCCACCAGACGGCAACCTCCCCCAGGACGGACAAGGCCCCGTCGGAGCCCGTGGACAGCCAAACATGCGGTCCCCCTACCACCGCACGCATCCCTGGTGCCTATCACAGAAAAGTCCCACAGAATGAGCAAGTCCAACAGTTGCCCCCCCACTCTGCAGCCCCCACCCACGATGACGAGCTGCCACCCAGGGGCCCCAGAAAGCACTTGGCAGCACTCACCACAGTCTTGCCGGAATGCAGTCGGCAAGACTAGGGCTAGGAGTATTAGTAGAGAGGTGGAGGGAGTGGTACGTTAGGAAGTCGGCTAAAGACAGAGTATGGCCCTGTGTCCCAAATGCATACTACATACTAATTCTAACTTTAGACAGACACTTTATTATTTGTCATTGTACATACCTACAACAAAATTTCTTTTTCTTCATTTGACCCATCCTGTGCTTGGAGCAGTGGGCAGTTGCCCCAGGGACCAACTCCAGTTCTTTCCCCTTCTATTGCCTGGGTCAGGGGCACAGGCACGAGTATTAACCCTAAACATGCTTACCTTTGACAGTGGGAGGGAAACCTACGCAGACATAGGGAGAATATGCAAACTCCACACAAAAAGGACCTGTGATGGCCTGGGGTTCGAACCCAGGACCTTCTTGCTGTGAGGCAATAGCGCTAACCACTGGGCCACCATGCTAATTGTGAAAAAACTGACAAAATTAAGTGCATACTAAATGTGCATACTAACTCTACACGATTTTTGAGCATGATTTCAGTGCACACCATTTTCCCATAATACAACACGTTTCAGAAACGGAGGAGCTGAATATTTTTTTGGGGGGGGGGCAGATGGCAATGTGAGCTATGGCTATGCAGCAAGCCAACTCTCAGTGGTGTATAAAAGTGAGTCTAATCTATCTATTTGAGTTAAATAACACTGAAGTAAACATATCAACTGTCATCTATGGGAGGGTTTCTGCCATCTCAAAGGAGAATGGTAAAATGAATAATTAATGGAAACTAAAAGTAAGCTAATAAACCCAAAGAACAATTTAGTAACCATTTGTTTAAAATTGGCAATTCTTTGTCACAGTTCTGTTGGTGCACACGTTGCCTCATTTCCTGTTAGCTGAAAGTGGCCAGTACATTTATTTCTGACATAATGTCAAAATAGCACACTATGAGAATCATGGCTGAATTATGGACCGGGCCAGTGGGGCCAGTTCCCCGGGGCCTCAGACTGCCAGGGGGCCACCAAACCTCAGGCCATGCACAAGACTTCCAAAGGAAGCTGAACACCGGGGCCCTCAGTGTGCACAGCACTAGCTGACCACTAGGACCCTGGGTGGTTATATCGTGAGGTAACCACTAGGACACTCCAGACCCCTCAGCGCTCACAGTGTGAGGGCACCCAGAAAGACACCGATATAGGAAAGCGGGGGGCTACAAAAGACATGTATCCAGGGGCCTCACAGGACCATCATCCGGCCCTGATGAAGAGTAGAGAGAGTAGATACTACTATAGTACTATACAGTGTTAGTGTGTAGTATGGATTTGGGACACATCCCAGGATTGTAACCACAGCAGCAAGTAGTTAGGATATCAACAGCTAACTTATTTCTATATCTGCTTGCAGTGAAACCAGGACCAGTATTTTTGACTAGAACTTTAACCTTGAGCAGACAGTCACAGCTGAGCCCTGAAAAGGCACTTGAATTTTGTTTGGTGACCTGTATGGTGGGTTTGTGAAATAAACAGCCATCGTGCCTGCACAGCAACGGCATTTCTCTGCTCCTGTCATCCAGCCGTGTGGACCCTGTCACAGAGGGCTGTTCTTATGTAAAATCAATTTTTCTGTGATTTGCAGGAGAAATGGGTCTTCAGAAGTGATGTAGAAACTGATACTGATTCTGGTTGCCTGAACTCTTTGGGGAAGGAAATAACAATGCGTGAGTGTCCTGTGATCTTGTTTCGATCCTAATTCCATTTTTTTACTCATGTCTTTCAGTATGGTATATCTTTATTTCAATTAATAGGACAGTGAAAAGTATAAATAATGGGGTTGGTAGAGGGAAGGAAGGGGTGTCGACATTTAACATGGTTGATGAGTCAGATTTGAACCCAAGATGTTGTGAATGGGTATATATAGTATGGCTTTGAGCTTTTTTTTCTTTTACTTTTTCCTATGACGTCATCGGTTTTACATCAGACAGGGTAACATTATATTCATCACATATTTAGCTTAAATCTTTCCAAGACAGAATGGAATATACTTGTGTTATTTGTAATTCAGATAGAGAAACTATATTTCATTTGTTTTATTTCACTGTGCCCATTCAAAGGTATTTTGGATTGATATGCAAGACTTTATAAATGGAAAAATGGGCACTAATGTACAGATTAATGTATTTGATGTGATGTTATATTTTGTATTTTATGGGCTGGACAGCAATATTACCTATATAATTCAGCTTTTGATCATTCTTGGTAAATTCCACATCCACAAATCTAAACGGTCCGACTCCAAACCTGCTTCATCCGATTGTTGTTGAACTCCAGCAGTATGGCACCTGAACTGAAAATGTGAAAAACAAAAAGCTATAAAGACTTATGATAGTTTAAAGAAAGTACATTTTATTTGAACTGTGAGAGGACATAAAACGAGTGGACTTTGAACTCCCCTTGTCTGTTCAAATTTGTTTTGTTTGTTTGTTTTTTTTGTTTTGTTTTTTTCCCCTCTGTATGACAATAGTATACTTGTTTTTTAACAGTTTATTTTTATTGGTTTTCTCATATACACAGTAGTTTACAGTAGAAAACGTAAAGTTGAACTATAAAGGATATGAGAAAAAAAAAAGGTTCAACATGATAAGGTAATAATATCCCAAGACCAGTCGCCCCCACCCCTTCCACCAGACAAGGGCCATAATAGAGGCAATGGAGTCAGAAAAAAAAGAAAAAAAACAATAATAATAATATACATAGTATATAAACAAAGATACATACATATATACATATACACACATAGGTAAATGAATTAAATAATAATAGTAAAGGAAGAAAAAAAGCAGTTAATAGTTACAACAATAACTGTAAAATGAATAAGGATGAAGATGAAGAAAGGGGTCCAACTGGAGAAATAAACACATGTGCGCAATACTCTCGCACCATTCAAAACATCATCAGCTAATGACAGACTGTAGACTATTTCCCGTGTAATTCCTGTAACCGGCCCAGCAATTATCAAAGAGATATGGTTTCCTTTGACATTAAACATAATTTTTTTCTGAAGCCACGTACGATGAAATTTCTTTATGCCACATAGAAATAGGAGGGGGTCTGCACTCTTCCATAACAAAGCAATACATTTATTACCAGCAGTCATAACCAGCTTGATGAACCGCACCATTTTTCTTTTGTCAAGTTGGGTGTCGCCTAGTAAGGCTAATTTAGGTGAGCAGGGGATCTCAAATCCAGTGATCTTTTTAAGAATGTCCAGTATTGAGCCCCAGTAAAGATTGTACACCTGTTTGTTGTAAATAAAAGTAAAATAAAAAAAACCCATTATATTCATCACAGGTTCTTGACAGTAAATATATCCATTGTCAGAGTTATTTTTCACTTTATGTTGGATCAGCCCCTCTTCTAGGACAGGAATATCTCCCATTTGTCTGAGCACTGGTCACCCTTGTCCTTTTGTACTCCCAAAAGTCATTAATTCCACAAAGTGCATTTACAATATCAGTCCACTGACCTACTATTAGTGGATCTTTTAAAAGCCAGCATCTTGTAATGGCTTTTTTTTTTTTTTTGCCTGCTCCCATAAATATTTTCAGAAGATATTTTGTCATTGTTGTTTAATTCTTCAGCCAAGTTTCCAAGATAAAAAAAGAAAGAAAGACAGAGAAGGTCCACATCCTATCTAAGATACTTAGGGACTATTCTTCCAATCTCTTTCCAAGAACGTCTTCAAGCTTATTGAGTCACTAGGGATCCCCTCCCTTTAGTCCACCCCCCCCCCGAATCTTATCCTTCCTTTCACCCAAATGCAGCACTATTAAGAGGCTAGGAGAAGCTTAGCTTCCCCAAAATTATCCATGAAAAAACTTCAATGTAAATCCTAAAAATCATATCTGTCTGTCTGTCTGTCTGTCTGTGAGTAAAAGACCCATCCAACACATGAATGGACTACTGACGTGCATATGTGGTCAGTTATTTATCTTTATATCTCGACTTTTACTTTTATTCATTTATTAGCGATTGCGACAGTAATTTAACTTCCTTGACATTCCAGTTCAGTTTAGATAAAAGTTCAGTTTAGCTAACATTTTCACTGAGCCAAATAAAAGAGTGAAGTATGGCCATGTCGGAGTGATGCCACGATAAAAAAAAAAATCAAATAATGTCGGGTCAAAGGAGTAAAAAGTAATTTGAGGTGAAGTTTTAAACAGACCTAAATTGACTATAAGCTAAAAGACTTTTGGACCTGAACAGACTGGTGATCGGACTGGTCCTTTGGGGGGTGCACTTTGCGGGGGGGACGATGCAAAAAAAAAATGCTTTCAAAGACAATGCCACAAAAACAAGCCTATCGAAGCCACGTCATGATATCTGTAACCTACAAAAAGACTCACTGGCCAATCACCACGGGTCGGTCCCCTTTGGTCGAGCGGTTAGCGATGTCGCCTCATGGTGCAGTACAACCCCAGATCGAATCCTGCAGCAGGCGGAAATGTGCTTGGTTACATATCGTTGCCCAGTAAGAGCAGAAGGGTGTACCACTTCTTTCAGAATTGAGTTTCTATCCCGGCAGAGTAAATACATAGAGTCCCTGCCCTCTGTGAATAGATGCCTAAATTAGTAAAGATTCATTCAAAGAGCGGTGGGTCAGTTCGCTGAGCGTTTCAAGTGGGATATGAATAATCTGTCACTCTCACTCAGCAAGGTAAACTTATTTGGTTTAAAACAATGTTTTTTTTTTGTGTTTTGTTTTTAACTTTTACTGTAATGTTTCGCAGTTAGCTCCCACATATCTGATGCCCTAGCATCACCTATGCTTTCACCCCTTTTTCTTCATTCTGTCCTTGTTTGCTTCGTTACTTCCCTTCCTGCTTTCCTTCCTTTTCTCTCCTCACTTCTACCTATCTTTCCTCCTTCCCTGATGTGGCTCATGCCAGAAAACGTCTGATAACAGAAGTGCCGATATTGTGAGTGGCATTTAAAGAGTTCAGACTGTTCCCATGATTCACACTAAAGTGAGCCAATCAGGTGGCCTACTGTAGTGCAGAGTAGCCAAACAGTGGAAACTCCCAGCAGCCCTTGCTAGCTTGTCAAGGGCCTGGGTGTCACTACCCAATCCATACTGGAAACCCAATTTGTTCAAACCTCAACCTAACGCTAACCTTAACCACGCTTATCTTGAGCCTGTGCGAGCCAATAATAAAAACATGGCACATGCGTAGAACAAATCGTGTTTCCGGTACGGATAGGGCAGTTACATCTGGTACGCAGCAGACCGCCATCTTATCGCTCTCGCTGTGCTAACATTTGCAGCTTTGTTTCAAACTCTGTGCTGATCTGTCGGGAGATGCAGTGACTCGCACCACTTAGCGGTGAGTAAGAAGAGGTCTGTTAGCTGTTGACAAAAATGTAATCTGTCAAAAAGCAAGGAGCGGAAAAGTCCGCTGGCCACTTGGCTAATTTAGACAATGTGAAATGCCAAAGACTTACGTCGACTATATTAATATGACGAATGTGGAGGAAAATGTGGTCAGTAAACTACAAAACTATAATTCTTTTGTCTGTGAACCATGTGAGGTTTGTGAATGCTAAATGTTAGCATTGTTAAACCATGGGTTGTGTAGATTTTGGCGTCATTTTAAAGCACACTCTGCCACACAGCTTATTCTAATTTGTGCATTCTGTGTTTTCTAAAAAGCTTCATTCATGGTGTATAAAGTTTTTATGTGCCTAAGGGTTTGGCGGATGTAATTCTAAACCTTAAATCAGGCTTAGTTTTGGTTGTGGAGTATTTGAAGTAATATTACGCTGAATTTGAGATTTGGATAATATATTTGTTGTACAACAGTTGACAATATGATTTGAATTATAGGTTGTATTAGTACTTGTTGACATTTCATGCAAAGAGTTAGAGGTTAGGTATAACATATACTGATAAGTGTGTGAATATAACTATGGTTGTGAGACCTGTCTATAGGTCAGCTTTTGGTAAAGGCTTGGTGACAAGAGCAATGTCGAGGTGAGAGTCCACTGAAGAACAGATATTCTAGTTAACTGAATGGCGAGCCAACCTACAGGTCCTGAAAGAGGAACTGCACAGACTGTTACCTACTGAAGATGGATTCCCTTCCTCGCTTCCTTGTATGGTTGAGCAAACTATCACACTAATACAAATAAATCGCTCTACTAACTGAACTGAAAGACTGAACTCAGAGTCAAAAAGGGTTTTTCTTTTGTTCGCACTTCATTATTTTAGTTTGTTATTTTGGATAAACGGTGTTGAGGACAGATGGCAAATGCCTGAAAAGCTGTTATTTTTTATCAATGCACATGTTCATGCAAACCCATTCTGGTGTTGAAACCTCCTTAAGGCTATTCAAAATCCCGGGCTCCTGCTGTCCTTGTCCTTCTGACATTGGTCCACATTTGCCTCATTGGTACGTAGTCAAGTCAATTTTATTTGTATAGTCCATTATCACAAATGATAAATTTGCCTCAAGGGGCTTTACAGCAACACAACATCCTGTCCTTAGACCCTCACATCAGATAAGGAACAACTCCCTAAAAAAAAAAAAAAAAAACCCTTTACCAGGGAGAAAAAATAGGAAGAAACCTCAGGGAGAGCAAGAGAGGGGGGATCTCTCTCCCAAGACGGACAATGTACAATGGATGTTGTGTTTACTAAATTTACAGAATACAACATTGAAAGGGGATAACAGAATTATATCCATCCATTATTCCATCCATTATATGAACCGCATATCCTGCTCTCAGGGTCGCGGGGATGCTGGAGCCTATCCCAGCAGTCATTGGACGGCAGGCAGGGAGACACCCTGGATAGGCCGCCAGGCCATCACCGGGCAACAGAATTATAATGGAATTATAAAATATATAAAGAAGAGGAGGATGCCAAGCAGTGTCCAGACACCACCAGAACAGCCCAGGATCCGAGCCATGCAACCACCATCACCATGTTTAAAAAAAAAAAGTCACACATCTTAGTGAGAGAAGGATATATCATTAAAACAGGATGACAACATTATATGGATTTATAAGATATATAAAAAGAAAATATGATGAAGGGGGATACCATGCAGTGTCCAGGTGGCAACCACCATCACCATGGAGACCTTGGAGGAGAACAAACTGCATGTGCCCACAAGGGAGACTCACATCACACCAATCACACACAGAAAAAGAGAAAGAAGAAGACATCATTCAGAGAGAGAAAAGACATGTGAAGAAAAGAACAGATTGCAACAGTCTATAATCTATACTCTATAATCTCATCGGCAGAACAGGTCTTGGTAAATTCATTGAGAGAAATCAACCCACCATGCGGTACAGGTTGTGAAGCACTCAACTTAAAGGCAACTAATTGTAGGCTAAGGGCTAAGGCAAAAAGATGAGTTTTAAGTTTGGATTTAAAGGACTCAACAGACTGAATGTATGATGTCAGCAGGAAGGTTATTCCACAAGAATAGGGCCTGATAGGAAAAGGTCCTGCCACCAGCTGACTTCTTTTTAACTTGGGTACACACAGAAACCCTGTATTTTGAGAGTGGAGCGTACAGTTTAAGGAGCTCAGACAGGTAAGATGGGGCAGCCCATTTAGCATTTTATAAGTCAGCAGAAGCACCTTGAAGTCTGATCTAACATGGATAGGAAGCCAATGAATGGAGGCAAGAAATACTGTAATATGGTCAAATTTTCTAGTTTTAGTTAGGACTAGCTGCAGCATTCTGAACCAGCTGAAGAATTTTAGTCCTAGCATGTGACAGACCTGAAAACAGAACATTGCAGTAATCAAGTGTGGATGAAACAAATACATGTACTAGAGTATCTGCATCAGCCATGGACAGGAAATACTTTTATTTAATTTTAAATTATTTTATATTTTTAATATTCATTACTATTACGTAATTATTTATTACTTAATAAATTATTGATAATAACTTACAAAAAATGTATTATTCATGTTAACAAATATTTATTGTATTTATTAATTATTAAATTATTATTGCTATTATAAATTATTAAATTATCTATTTTAAAATTTTAGCTATTGTCACAGCCTCTCGCCCTTGACATCAAAGCGATCGCCCTTGACACCTGCTACACCAGCTGACACCTGCTACACCAGCTGACACCTGCTGACACCCCCTTCACCCCGGCAATCGCCCTCACCCTTAAAAGGCCTCCACTATGGACCAGTCTTCGTTGGAACGTCGCCATTCACGGACTTCTGCCTGCCTGCCTACCTGCCACAGAGCCACCTCCTGCTCTACCCCCGAGACCGGTCACTTCAATAAAGACTGGATTCTTCCCTTACCTGGTTGTCCCGTCTGCTTTTGGGTTCCTTCCCGATACGTGACAGTACGTTCCAGCCACTATGGACCCAGCAGACCATTCCACCACAGACCTGGCCACGGTCTGCCAAGCTGTAGCCAACCAGGAATTGGTCCTCGGCCAGCACAGCCAGGTGCTACAGGGAATGGCTGACGCCCTCCGTGGGCTCAGCTCAAAGATCTCCGGAATCCAGACCCAACTTAGTGCCTCCGCTAGCCCGGGATCCGCTCCTCCAGCTCCGCCACCCCCAGCGCCATCAACTTTGGCTAAGGAACCATGGGTTGCCCCGCCCGATAAGTATGATGGAGATTTTGGACTTTGTTGCCCGTTTTTGATGCAGTGTGAGATTGTGTTTAACCAGCAGCCCCAGTCATATTCCACGGATGGAGCCAAAGTCGCTCACATCATGGGTCTTCTCCGGGGAAGCGCCCTGGATTGGGCTACAGCAGTGTGGGAGATGCGGGCCTCCACTTCCACATCCTACGCTGAGTTCACCACTGCTTTTCGCCAGGTTTTTGATCATCCCGTGCGGGGAAAGGATGCGTCAAAAAGACTGATCTCTCTCCGCCAGGGTTCCCGCAGCATCGCTGACTACTCAGTTGAGTTCTGTACGCTATCAGCGGAGAGCGGATGGAACAACGAGTCCCTCCAGGCCGGCTTTTCCAACGGGCTAAGCGAATCCGTAAAGGACGAATTGGTTTCCTACCCCGAGCCTGGAGGGTTGGAGGAATTGGTTACCCTGGCCATTCGTGTGGACAACCGCCTCCTGCCCTCACCGTTCCGTCAAACTAGCAGGCTCACGAGGGAGGGGGAGGATCCTCGTGAGCCCAACTGTCTGCTCTCTGTCTCCTCGTCCACGTACCCAGTTGCAAGCTACCATCAGTTTTAAAGGTCAGTCCACTAAACTTTTGGCTTTAATTGACTCTGGAGCTGATGAAAGCTTTTTGGATGCAAGTGTTGTGAAGCAGCTAGGTCTTGCCCCTGTGAGTCTGGACCCGCCTCTTGAAGCTAATGCCCTGGATGGACGTCTCCTGGCCCGGATAACCTCTAAGACCGAGCCTGTGCGCCTCCTGTTGTCGGGAAACCATCAAGAGGAGTTAAGCTTTTTCGTTATCAATTCTCCCTTTGTTCCCATTATACTTGGTCATCCCTGGCTGGTTAAGCATAGTCCCCATATTGATTGGTCATCGGCCAGAATTTCAAGTTGGAGTCCCGTCTGTCATGCCATATGCCTCCAGTCTGCTCTGCCTCAGTCTGTCCCCTGTCAGGTGTCAAGCTCTGAGACCTCTGACCTGTCACTGGTGCCTCCAGAGTACCATGACCTCCAAGCCGTGTTCAACAAGCAGCAAGCTCTCTCCCTGCCTCCTCATTGCCCCTATGATTGCGCTATTGACCTGCTGCCGGGCGCTTCCCTCCCCAGCAGCCGCCTATATAGCCTCTCCAAGCCTGAGCGGGAGTCCATGGAGAGGTACATCAAGGACTCCTTGGCTGCTGGTCTTATTCGCCCGTCATCATCACCCCTTGGTGCGGGGTTCTTTTTTGTGGCCAAGAAGGACAAGACCCTCCGGCCGTGTATTGACTATAGAGGCCTCAATAATATCACAGTCAAGAATAAGTACCCTCTGCCCCTCATGACTTCCGCTTTTGATTCTCTCCAGGGAGCCACAGTGTTCACTAAACTAGACCTCCGCAATGCTTACCACCTGGTCCGGGTTCGAGACGGAGATGAATGGAAGACTGCCTTCAACACCCCCCTGGGGCATTTTGAATATCTGGTGATGCCGTTTGGTCTCACTAATGCCCCAGCTGTCTTCCAGAGTCTGGTCAATGACGTCCTACGTGACATGTTGGATCGTTTCGTTTTTGTTTACCTGGATGATATCCTGATTTTTTCCAGAGACCTGTCAGAGCATGTCATGCACGTCCGCCAAGTCCTTCAACGGCTTCTGGAGAACCGCCTTTTCGTAAAAGCAGAGAAGAGCGAATTCCATGCCCCTTCAGTCACCTTCCTGGGCTACATCGTGGCCGATGGGCAGGTGAGAATGGACCCCGCCAAGGTCAGAGCGGTTCTTGAGTGGCCAAGCCCGACCAGCCGTAAGCAGCTTCAGAGGTTCCTCGGGTTTGCCAACTTCTACAGACGGTTCATCCGCAACTACAGCCGCGTTGCGGCCTCACTAACCGCTCTTACTTCCACCTCCAGACCATTCCTGTGGACCCCTGTAGCAGAGGCAGCTTTCCAAGCCCTCAAGCACCGCTTCACCACAGCCCCTATCCTCATCCAGCCAGATCTAACCAAGCAGTTCGTTGTAGAAGTGGACGCCTCTGAGATTGGGGTGGGGGTGGTCCTTTCTCAGCACTCCAGTGAGGATGGCAAGACACACCCCTGTGCCTTCCTGTCTCGCCGTCTCTCCCCAGCTGAAAGGAACTATGATGTGGGGAATCGTGAGCTCCTGGCGGTCATATTGGCACTGGAGGAATGGTGACATTTTCTGGAGGGGTCTGAGCTTCCTTTCAGAGTGTGGACTGACCATAAGAACCTTGAATACATCCAGTAAGCAAAGCGACTCACCGCGCGCCAAGCCAGGTGGGCGCTCTTTTTTGGTCGTTTTAATTTTTCGTTGACGTACAGACCTGGCTCCAGGAATGCCAAGCCCAATGCTCTGTCTCGTGTGCATGGGGAGGAGTCTGAGCCCAAGCTCCAACCTGACACCATCGTTCCCTCTACCTGTGTGGTTGCGGCTGCGGCTATCACCTGGAACATTGAAAGGGAGGTCATGGCAGCACAACAGACTCAGCCTGACCCAGGTAACGGTCCCCCCGGGCGCTTGTTTGTTCCAGACGCTGTTAGATCTAGCGTGTTGCAGTGGGCTCACTCTTCCAAACTTACCTGCCATCCTGGAGTAACCCGTACCCTAGCCTTCCTCCGCAGACGGTTCTGGTGGCCTTCCATGACGGAGGATACTGGGTCTTTTGTTTCTGCCTGTCCTGTTTGTGCCCAGAATAAGCCCTCCACTCGGGCCAGTGCTGGTCTGCTGCGCCCCCTGCCTGTTCCACACCGTCCCTGGTCGCATCTGTCCTTGGATTTCATCTCTGGTCTGCCCGCCTCCGACGGTAACACCGTTGTACTGACTGTTGTTGATCGCTTCAGTAAATTTGCTCACTTTTTGCCCCTGTCTAAACTGCCTTCGGCCCGAGAGACTGCGGATCTGCTGGTCAGGGAGGTTTTCCGGGTCCACGGTCTTCCCCGTGATATAGTGTCTGACCGTGGCCCCCAGTTCACTTCTGCTGTCTGGAAGGCTTTCTGCTCTGCCATTGGTGCCACCGTCAGCCTGTCATCGGGGTTCCATCCTCAGACCAACGGCCAGGCCGAGAGGGCCAACCAGGCATTGGAGACTGTCCTCCGCTGTCTGGTGTCTGCCAACCCATCCTCTTGGTCCTTACAACTTCCCTGGGTAGAATATGCCCATAACACCTTGCCATCGTCTGCTACTGGGTTGTCCCCTTTTCAATGCCTTTACGGCTATCAGCCCCCCCTTTTTCCTTCTCAAGAGGTAGACATTCCGGTTCCGTCTGTCCAGGCCCATGTCCGTCGGTGCCGTCGGACCTGGCGGTGAGCCCATGCTACACTGCTCAGGGCCTCTGGCCGTTACCAGCGCTTGGCGGATCGTCATCGCACCCCTGCTCCGGACTACTCCCCCGGTGACCAGGTATGGCTCTCTACCAAGGATCTACCCTTGAGATTGGACGCTAAAAAACTGTCCCCCAGGTATATTGGTCCCTTTCCCATTGTCAAAGTCATTAACCCCTCTGTGGTCCGTCTGAAGCTGCCCTGCACTCTCCGGGTTCACTCTTCCTTCCATGTGTCCTGCCTCAAACCTGTCTCTACCAGCCCTCTAGTTCCTCTGGCCCCCTCGCCCCCACCTCCTCGTATGATCAACGATCATCCGGCTTACACCATTCGTCGTCTCCTGGACTCTCGTCGCCGCGGTCGCGGCCTGCAGTATCTCGTGGACTGGGAGGGATATGGCCCGGAGGAGAGGTGTTGGGTCCCTCGTCGCCTTGTCCTGGACACAAACCTCATCCGGGACTTCCACAGGCTGCACCCTGACGGGCCTGGTAGGTCGCCCGGTGACGCCCCTCGGACGGGGGGTACTGTCACAGCCTCTCGCCCTTGACATCAAAGCGATCGCCCTTGACACCTGCTACACCAGCTGACACCTGCTACGCCAGCTGACACCTGCTGACCCCCCTTTCACCCCGGCCATTGCCCTCACCCTTAAAAGGCCTCCACTATGGACCAGTCTTCATTGGAACGTCGCCATTCATGGACTTCTGCCTGCCTGCCTACCTGCCACAGAGCCACCTCCTGCTCTACCCCCGAGATCAGTCACTTCAATAAAGACTGGATTCTTCCCTTACCTGGTTGTCCCGTCTGCTTTTGGGTTCCTTCCCGATACGTGACAGCTATATTACGTAAGTGAAAAAAGGCAGCCTTGGTGATTTCTTTAATGTGCTTATCAAAGGAAAAGTTGGGATCAAATGTAACACCAAGATTTTTGGCTGCCACACTTTGCAATTTCACAGAGTTGTCGATTGTTATCATTACTTGAGCCAATTTGTGTCTAGCAGGGGCAATGACCAGCATCTCGGTTTTATCCAAATTTAAAAGCAGAAACTTTAGTGACATCCAATTTTTCACAGCAGCCAAGCAGGCCTCTAAATTAATCATTTGAGCATGATCACCAGCCCTTAAAGGCACATACAGCTGCGTATCATCAGCATAGGAATGGAAATTTATTCCATAACTGCATATAATTTGGCCAAGAGGTGAAATATAGAGAAAAGT
This sequence comes from Lampris incognitus, assembly GCF_029633865.1. Lineage (NCBI taxonomy): Eukaryota > Metazoa > Chordata > Actinopteri > Lampriformes > Lampridae > Lampris > Lampris incognitus. The sequence goes on from NC_079211.1 coordinate 108,233,178, forward strand.
AGAGGGCCAAGAACTGAGCCCTGAGGTACACCATATTTAACGTCAGAGAATTTTGATGTAATATTACTATAGCAGACACAGTGTGTTCTTCCAGATAAGTAGGATATAAACCAAGACAGAGCTAGCCAGAGACACCAAAATTACAATTTAATCTGTTTAATAGTATACAGTGATCAGTGGTGTCAAAGGCTGCACTGAGGACCAGTAGTAGAAGCACAGAAGTGGAATCAGAGTCGATAGCTAGTAAAAGATCATTCACCACTCTGGTCAGAGCAGTTTCAGTGGAGTGACAGGCCCTGAAAGCCGATTGAAAAGGTTCATATATAGATGGTTTTCTTCTATATGGGTCGAAAGTTGTTGATACACAACTCTCTCTAGTACTTTAAAAAAGAATGGATGGATGGATGGAAGATTAGAGACTGGTTGATAGTTATGAAGAGACCCTGGATCAAGGTGTTTTTTTTGTTGTTTTTTTTTTAAGTAGAGGTTTAACTACAGCTGTCTTAAACCTGCTGGGAACAGTGCCAGTAGTAAGCGTTAGATTAACAATTTATTGCTTACTACTCCTGGGACTTACAGTGCTAGAGCATCTTAAGGGTCAAGTAGGCAGGGTTTAGAAGCTGACATGAGCTTAGTCAAAGTATTAAGAGCGATATTCTCAAAAGCTGTAATAACAGGGACTATCAGTGACTCATTGTATAGATATGAATTTGGTAAGATAGGATCTGCAGGAGTAGCTGGAGTTGAAGAGCTAATTTTGTTTTTCTTTACGTAGTAAAGTGTAATCAGGGTTAAACTGTAATCACTGTGCTCTAGCCAGTGCTCAGTTAAGGATAAGTTACAAGTGGTGATTTGGTACCTGGCTGGTGGAGGAACAGCAGGTTTCAATGGAGGGTAAATGCAGGTAGAAAACAGGAAGGGCAGAATGAAGTATACAGGCTTTTGTTGTCTGATTAACATTTGGACAAATGTCATCTCTATTGCAGTATTTTTCAACGATATTCCACTTTGAAATTGAATGAACAGAACATCAAGGACTGAATGCAGTACTCACATGGAGGAGATCAAAGGCAGAACATGAGAGGGTTATAAAAGATAAATAAAACTCTCTTGTCCAACCAGGGGAGGGAGAGAGAGAGAGAGAGAGAGTCTGATGATATCAACAGAATGGAGAGGACTTGGGGGGGGGTGGATGGATGGAAAGAGGATGTGAGAAGAGTGAATGGATAGGAAAGCGGACAGGAGAGGAGAAGGGGGTAAGTAACAGCGAGGAGAAGATGAGAGGAAAAAGAGGTGATATGCACATCCAATTAAGAGAGCCATGCTGTCACCAGCAGAGGCACGCACTGAGAGGATAAGAGGAACAGAGTGAAGTAGATGTCATTGACAGGGAGCTAGTTGAAGGAGAGAGAACATATTGAGGAGAGGTATGAATCCAGGAGAGAGAGAGAGAGAGAGAGTTCAAATTCTAAAAGTAATTTATCATCACACAACAGTATAGCAATTCATTAAACACTCATCACACTAAAAACACACCATGCAAAACAAAGTCCTAGCTGGAAAGGATGATATTATTATGATATATTATTCTCTGCACCATTGCACTTTGTCTCTTATTTTGTCTGTATATAGTTAATCATTGTGTACTGAAGATTGTTATGTTGTTATTCTATGTTAAGTACACTGAGAACCATGAAACTGGAGTCAAACTCCATGTGTGTGCAAACTTATATGGACAGTAACTATGATTCTGATTATGATATTAGCACTTTTAAAGGTTAACACCAGTCCCCAAAAATAGTCCCTCTCCCCACACCTGACAGCAATACGGACCTCCCAGACAAACTCAATGAGTTCTATGGGAGGTTTGAGCAATCTCCAGTCCCATCTTACTGTCCTCCCATCTCCTCTTCACCCATTCATTCTACATTCAGGAGGAGAAGGTGAGGGCTAGATTCAGGCAAATGAACAAGAGGAAAGCAGCAGGCTGGGACAGGATCAGTCAAGCTGTACTCAATTACTGTGCACCTCAACTGGCTCCAATGTTTACTAAAAATTTCAACACCTCCCTCTGCCAGTGTACAGTACCATAATGCCTTAAGGACTCAACCATAATCCCTGTGCCAAAGTCAACCAAGATCTCCTGTCTCATCGACTTCAGACCAATTGCCCTAGTATCTGTGGTCATGAAGTCATGTGCGCGTATCATCCTCTCTTATTTGAAATCCAACACCCCCCCTCTGATGGATACTTACTAGTTTGCTCACTGAGCCAGGTCTGTTGTGGATGCTGTTAACTTAGCCCTCCATCACACGCTACAACAATTAGTCACCCAACACCTATGCCTTCAATATAATAAAACCGGTCAGTCTCTTAAATAAACTGTTGGACATGAATATTGACCCTTGCATATGCCACTGGATACGGAGCTTCCTGTGGAGAAGGCAACAGGGGATTAAGATGAATAGCCTTTCATCCCACCCTCAGCACAGGCACCCCCAGGGTTGTGTCCTCTCACCCTGGCTCTTCATCCTCTACACAAACCACTTCACATCCCACCACAGCTCAATCACTGTTCTTAAATATGCAGATGACACAATCATAATTGGACTTATAACCAAAAACAACAGAGACCAATGCCGTAACCCAAGCGGTCACTTGATGCATTGATAACAACCTCCAGTTCAACACATCTAAAACACAAGAACTCGTTATAGATTTCAGGCACAGCCCCCTCCCAAAACCCCAAAACATCTCAGGAGAAGCCATAATTATCTCTGACTCATTGACATTTCTTGGCACAGACATCAGCAACACACTCAAACTGAACATTAATACATACCACGTTACCAAAAAAGCCCAGTAAAGACTGTTTTCCTAAGACAGCTCACATAATTCAAAATAAAACAAAGTCTTCTCCTTCAATTTTACACAGCCATCATTGAGCGTATACTCACCTCATCCATAAATTTGGTATGGACAGTCAGAGATGCAAAAAACTGCAGCACATAGTCAATAATAAGCAGATGGATAGCTCAGGACACCGGCTTTCCCGCTGGAGATTGGGGGTTCAAACCCCAGTTGGGATGAGTCTCCAGTAAGATTCCACTGCTTAGGCTCCTAATGCTATACAAGCCAACTACCTCTCAGATGTACATCTCTTTGGACAAAAGTGTCTGGTAATTGCAATAAACCATCCAATATTATCACCCCCCTCCTTCCATCAGTTGAATAATCATATTACAAATGCACAATCAAAAGAACAAAAAAAAATCTCTGACCCTTCTCACCATCTCCTCCAGCTCATACCCTCTAGGAAGCGCTATACGTGCCTGCCCACCAAATCATCCCACTTTAAAAACAAAATGTTTCCCCACTGCAATAAAGTCACCGCTTCCTGTGTGGGAAGATGGCGGTGCAAATTCATTTTTGCAGCGGCCTCACCCCGTTCCAGTGTGGGAAGATAGCGGTGCAAATACATTTGTGCGGCGGCCTCACCCAGTATCTTCCTTGCAGTGTCTTTGTCCATGTCTGCATCTAAGTTTGTCTTTGTTTGATGGCTGGGAGAGCTGGCGCTGGAATTGGCTGGGAGAGCTTGGTTTGCTGTGTCCTGTGGGCCCAGGGACCATGGCCCTGCCTGGAGCTGTGCCCGAAGCAGTAACACCAAGGGCAGTCTAACAGGATGCGGAAGTGGGGCAGGCTAAGCTAATTGCTAGCTCATGCAGACTGGCAGTTCTGATAACACCGAGGGTGGTCTGGCAGCGGCCTCGCCTAACCTTGACTGTGTTGTTAGTGTCATCGTGTGGAGTGCGAGGAGTTGTTTTGGAGGTGTCTGGCTGGGAGAGCTAACGTTGGATCAGCTGAGGGAGCTTGGTCCGCTACATCCTGTGGGCCCAAGGAATATGGCCCTGACCAGAGCTGCGCCCAAAGAGGAAACATCGAGGGCGGTCTGAAAGGACGTGGAAGCGGGACAGGCTAAGCTAACTGCTAGCCCATACAAACTGGCAGTTCTGACAGTCATCCTGGCTGGCATTCGTTCTCTTGGACAGTGATTTTTTTCAATATTTTTTTTTTAGTTCAGCTATATGTTTTAGTTTGGATATATGTGTTCTTGTAGTTCTTGTAGTTTTTGTCTTTGTGTTGCACTGCTGTGGGCTGGGGGAAACAATGTTTCAATATGGACAAACGTATTGGGACACCTGGCCATTACACCGACAGGAACTTTTATGACATCCCATTCTAAATCCATAGGCATTAATATGGAGTTGGTGCCCCCCTTTGCAGCTATAACAGCTTCCACTCTTCTGGGAAGGCTTGCCACAAGATTTTGTGAGGTCAGGCACTGATGTTGGACTAGAAGACCTGGCTTACAATCTCTGTTCTAGTTCATCCCAAAGATGTTCGATGGGGTTGAGGTCAGGGCTCTGTGCAGACCAGTCAAGTTCTTCCACACCAAACTCACCCAACCATGTCTTAATGGACCTTGCTTTGTGCACTGGGGGCACAGTCATGCTGGAACAGGAAAGGGCCCTCCCCAAACTGTTCCGACAAAGTTGGAAGCATAGAATTGTCCAAAATGTCTTGGTATGCTGAAGCATTAAATGTTCCCTTCACTGGAACTAAGAGACCTAGCCCAACCCCTGAAAAACAACCCCATAACATTATCCCTCCTCCACCAAACTTTATAGTTGGTACAGTGCAGTCAGGCAGGTAGCGTTCTCCTGGCATCCGCCAAACCCAGACTCGTCCATCAGACTGCAAGACAGAGAAGCATGATTCGTCACTCCACAGAACACGTTTCCACTACCCCAGAGTCCATTGGCAGCGTGCTTTACACCACTCCATCCGATGCTTGGCATTGTGCTTGGTGATGTAAGGCTTGCATGCAGCTGCTCGGCCATGGAAACCCATTACATGAAGCCCCCGGCGCACCGTTTTTGTGCTGGTGTTAATGCCAGAGGAAGTTTGGAACTCTGCAGTTATTGAGTCAACAGAGCATTGGCGACTTTTATGCACTATGCGCCTCAGCACTCGTTGACCCCGCTTTGTGAGTTTATGTGGTCTGCCACCAGAGTAGTTGTTGTTCCTAAACGCTTCCACTTTTCAATCATACCACTTACAGTTGACCATGTAATATCTAGCAGGGAAGAAATTTCACAAACTGACTTATTGCAAAGGTGGCATCCTATGACAGTACCACACTTGAATTCCCAAGCTCTTCAGAACGACCCATTCTTTCACAAATGTTTGTAAATGCAGACTGCATCGCCAGCTGCTTGATTTTATACGCCTGTGGCAATGGGTCTGAATGAAACTCTTGAATTCAATGATTAAGAGGTATGTCCCAATACTTTTGTCCATATAGTATATATATGTATAATTTACATTATATATTACATATATTCTATATTTTAATGCGCGTTAGACCATAGATAACTCTCCACTGCAGATTAAGAGTAGCTTCCCAGGTGCACCAGCATAGTTGAGTTTGCCCTAAGTCCTTGATGGTCTCACCCCCTCAGAGGATGACTCTGAGGGGGTGAGACCACCTGAACATACACTGTAGCCATAAAAAGAGCCTTCCTGTTGATCTACATCAGCAATAAAGAAGCCTCTTTGTGCCTTTGTTGGTTACATGCTGCAGCAACAGTGAGTGAAGAAAATGTGCCTTTCCCCACCACCTCTAGTGGGCCCTGCCACCTCAGTCTCTGCAGCGTCCAAAGACGGAGTCTCATAAGGGCAGTAGGTACCCCTCCTCCCCTCCATTATTTGCTGAGCCAGAAAATCGGAAAGATGCAGCACAACCCCTCAGCTCTCTTTAGGAGAGTCCATGCCAACCCTCTCCAGCTAAGCTTTGGTTGGTACAAATGTCTCTGGTACTGCCTGGTCCACCATTAGGTCCTGTTCCTTTTACTGCACAGGAAGGTACATAATTGCAGCTCTGGTCCAATGTTGTCCTGACCAAAGAAAGTCCACAAGTACCTTTTGCAGCTCCTCCAGAAGACCTTTCAGGGCCTCAAGCACACAGCTTTTGCCATAGTGTTAAGGGAGTCAGGTTATTACTGACCAGTACCCTCCCCTGAAAGGACATTAGCATCAACAACCACCACCATTTAGGTAACTTAGATGTGACCATGTCCAACATTCCGTCCCAGTTCCTACTGCTTCTGCTGACTCTATCCCTCTCCCTCCTGGAAGAACAGGTAACCCTGGCCCTAACATCCTGCCACTAGTAATTACCTCATATTTCTCCTAATTCACTCTGACTGATTATTAGGCCTTACAAACCTCGCTGAATCTGAATAAAAACATTCAGGTCGTCAGCAGAGGCTTATTTAACAAGAGGTGGCCACTGTGGTCTCCCAGGTACAATTTAAGTTTGCACAGAAAATGTTCTATAGTTAAAACATAAAGTTGCCCTATAAAAATGCCCCCCTTTGACCCCTCTGTAAAATGAGATGAGTGTTCAAACTCCCACCCACCTCAACCATGCATGATGTCCCTTGTATTAGAGCCCCAAGCATGACAAAAACCGCGGCTCAAATGCAAAAGCTGTCAATATGGAAAATAGATAATGTTGATCTACTCGATCAAATGCCTTTCACATGAGTGAAAATTCATGTATATGTCATGAATATTAAAGAGAAAAAGATTATCCATGATGGCTGTCCTTGGAATGCATTATTATTGATCTTTATGGACCAGATCTCTTAAAACCCCTTTCAGTCAATTTGAGCCAAATGTTTTTTTTTGTTTTTTTTTTTGGAGAGAGGCCAACTCTCTCCAAACGCTCTCTACCTCCGGGGGGGGGGGGGTTAAGAGGTAATCTGTCTATATCAGAGGCAAAACCAGAAGAACTCTGTCCAATGGCAGAGGGGAACTTCTCCATCTCCAAGTCAGCATGCTCCTCTTGCCCTATAGCTAAAGCATGCTTCCTGCTGCAGCTCTGCAGTACACTCCGTCACGGTTCTCCATCCTGTAGAGGAAAATGCATGGCTTCTCTCTACAGGATCTGTGATGACCTTCTGGTAGGTGAAGACACATAAACAGTAGATAAAGAAGACAGTGATGGTGGTATGAGTTAGACTGAAGGTGGCATTGTTGTAGTAGGACATCTCACCCCAGCTTCTCACAAGTGTACCCAGAGAATTTAGTTGGCTTTCTTGCTTCATATTTTAATGATCTAAGGTGCTGGACCCTACATGTGTCCTCTATGTCACATGGATCTCAGCCTCTTTGATGCCCCCATATGACATAGGCAATTGGGAGAGGGTTCATCGTAATGTATGTTCTCCCCCAGAAAAAAAAAAAATTAAAGCCACCATGGGATGTGCCCTCTTATCACTGAATTTATCACCAAGACATTCAGTTCTACCATCCTAGGCCAAATACCAACATGTTTCAGCCCAAAGAATAAAAAAGGTTTATTTCCTTTTTGATGTTCATAAAATGTGCCCTCACCATAGCTCCTCTCAACCAAATTTCCTACCCAATTTCTACCCAATTTCCCCTCAAGGATGAATAAGTATTCTGATTCTGATTCTCACTCTCTCCTATAAATAGTAACCAGCTCATGTCGAACTTCCGGTTATGGCGAGGGACTAGGGGGTTGCACATCTCAAGCTCTGCAGCTACCGTGTAAATTAATCCTAAAATACTAATCCGAATCTTGTCTAAAGTCACGCAATACGTGTATAAGAGTACCCAGAACTAAAATGTCAGGGAAAAACCCGAAAGAAAAGGCAAAGAGAGAAAAAGAGAAGGAGAAAAGGAAATCGCGACACGAGGAGGAGGCTGAGAAGGTTAGCGACGCCATGCAGGTTGAAAATATGGCTAACGAAGGAGACGACCACGAGGAAGATGACGAAATGTTAGACACAGATAAGAATAGCAACCTAGATATCATGAAAGCCATACAGTCTTTGAAAAGTGGGCTTAACAAGAAAATTGATGGAGTGCAAGCGACAATTGCGGATGTAAAGAAACAAATACAGGAATGCACGGGCCGCATGGAACAGGCCGAGCAACGGATTTCTGATGTGGAGGACGACGTTAAGAAGCTAACACCCCGAGTTAGCACGCTGTAAAACACCGTCAAAAGCCTTATTGACAAAATGGAGGACTTGGAATGCAGGAGTCGGCGAAATAACGTAAGGTTGGTGGGCCTACCGGAGAAAGAAGAGGGCCAGGATGCCCCTGCATTTTTGGAGAAGTGGTTGCCGGAGGCTCTGAACATGGATACGCGGGAGGGCTTGGTAGTGGAGCGGGCTCATAGAATCGGCGCTCCGGTAGACTCTCGCACGGGTCGTCCAAGGACATTGATCATGAGGTTCATGAACTTTAAGGACAGGGAGCGAGTACTAAAGGCAGCCAAAACCAAGGGACAGGTCCTTTACAAGAACACGCCGGTCCGTTTTCACATCGACCTCTCTGCTGGGGTGCACAAGATGCAGCGCGACTACGACCAGGTCCGGAAGAAGCTGAGAGACCGGGGGATCCACAAGCACAGAATCATCTTTCCAGCCCGGCTCCTGGTAACACACGACGAGAGACCCCACACCTTTCAAACCCCAGCAGAAGTGGAGCGGTTTATTCAATCCCTCGGATAAGGACTGATGCAGTAGGCTATTAAGCTCACTTTATTTTATTTTATTTCCATTTACACGAAAGATGTAGCTACGTGTTCGGGCTGTCGCCATTTTGTTTTTGTTTAGGCTTTATTTTTCTACCTGGACAGGACGGAGTCTGGTTTATAGCTAGACTATTCAGCTTTTGTGGAATGCACTTAACCCTGAATGAGAGACAATGTCCAAGCACCAGCCGAAATGACATGGGCACATCCAAGTAGGCCTAGGCCTAAGGGACAGAGAGAGTCATCATCGGTTTATGCGCCTGTCGGAGGAAGGAAGGCCCAATGCATCGCGGACTCTTGTGACCAGGCTACAGACTTTTCCCTCTCCTCGTCTTCCAGTCTGCATGCACGGGTTCCAGGTTTGTGTATGTGCTCGGATGGTTAATTTTATATATGCCTACATGTTGTTGGTGTTGAACAGTTCATTAATGATGTTATGTGTGATTAGTATTTAGAAAAAGTAAGATAGCGAGCTAGAGCGAGAAGAAAAGAAAAGTTAGAGAAACTCGTTTTAGCGGTAGTTAAACGTGGGATGGGAGGGGATGTCCAGAGTTCATGGACTTTAGGTTCGTATGGGGTTGAGGGTGGGTTTTTGTGGTTTCATTTTATTATTTATTCTTTCATCAGTGGGTGTGGTTTGTCAAAGTACTTCTTCACTACGGTTCCTAATATAACATACTGGAATCAATGTCAGAGAGTTGCAAGGTAAAATTTACTTCGTGGAATTGTAGGGGTTTGATCAAACTCACAAAAGTGAAGCAGGTAATGAGCAGGATAAAATCCTTGAAATCAAAAATCGTTTTTTTACAAGAAACACACATGGTGGATGAGGACGTTCCCAAAATAGCAAGACGATGGTAGGGTCAAGTGTTGTCTGCTCCTTACACCACTCATGCTAGAGGGGTTATGATACTAATTCATAAATCGGTTCCATTACGGGTACAGCATGTAGTTAAGGACCCTGCAGGGAGGTATATTATAGTCCAGGGTAGGTTATTATCTGAAACCTTAACTTTGATAAATGTTTACGGCCCCAATGAAGATGACTCTAAATTCTATAATAGTCTGTTTTTGACTGCTTCAAATCATCCTGGGAAATACATAATAGCTGGCGACTTTAACTGTACGTTAGATCCTTCAAAAGACAGGTCAACTGGTTTAGATGATACCCACAGTAAGTCCAGAAAGACGATACACCATTTTATGAAGGAATTAAATTTGTTTGATGTTTGGAGGCATGGTAAACCGAACGCAGTAGAATATTCCTGCTATTCCGGTACTCATAGAACTCACTCACGCATAGACTACTTTTTGGTTTCAGCGCTACTTGTCTCCAAAATAGATGAATGTCATTATAGTAGTATAGTTCTGTCTGACCACGCTGCAGTATCCTTGACCTATGAAGATAATAACTTAGTGTGCGACCCCCCGAGATGGCGTTTTCAACCCGGGTGGCTTGCGGATCCTACATTCATAGATTTCTTAGATAAGCAGATTGACCTGTATTTTGAATGTAACAAGTCCCAGACTTCTGCTAGCACAAGGTGGGAGGCTTTCAAAGCCTTTATCAGGGGCCAAATCATTTCCTTCACTAGTTCCAAGAAAAAGGCTACACGACTTAAAATGAAGACATTAGATGAGGAAATTAAAAAACTGGAACAAGACTGCTACTGCTTAGAGCACAGTACAATGAACTGGCAGCTAATAAAGCGGCTGCTGATTTAATGAGACTCAAACAGTCCTACTATGATCAGGGGGAAAAGCCCGGAAAACTTCTAGCATGGCGCATTAAACAACAACAAACAGAAAGGTCTATTAATTGTATTGAAGTCCCAAGTGGTAGAACTATAGTGGACCCGACAGAGATTAATGAAGCCTTTAGAGACTTCTACAGGAAATTATACAGCTCTGAGTGCTCTCCTAATCTGGACACGCAAACACAATTCCTAGACAATCTTAATATTCCTAAAATTTCGGAAGAGGAAAGTAGAGTATTAGATCAAGATGTAACTGCATTGGAAATTGCAGAAGCAATTGGGTGTATGCAGGCTGGAAAATCAGAGGGTCCAGATGGCATCCCTATAGACATTTATAAAAAATTTCAAACCAAATTAATACCACCCCTCTTGGAGATGTTTCAGGAATCCTTTGAGAATGGTCTTCTCCCTACATCTATGAGGGGCGCCCTAATCACTTTACTCCCAAAACCGGGGAAACCAAATACAAAATGTGAAAATATGTGTCCAATTAGTCTCCTACATTCTGATACAAAAATACTCTGTAAAATTCTTGCAAGAAGATTGGAGGATCTTCTACCTAGAGTAGTGGGAGAAGACCAGAATGGATTCATTCAAGGGAGACAGGGTTTTCATAACGTTAGACGAGTGCTCAATATTTTATACAGTCAGAGGGAGGCGCCTGACACGGCCTTACTTTCACTTGATGCAGAGAAGGCCTTCGACCGTGTTGAATGGCCTTATCTGTTTGAAGTGTTAACACGATTTGGCCTTGGGGATACATTTATCAAATGGGTACGATTGCTTTGTACAGGGCTTACTGCAGAAGTTTTGACGAATAGTAAGGTTTCTAAACCTTTTAACATTTGTAGAAGTTGCCCTCAAGGGAGCCCTTTATCGCCTTTACTTTTTATCCTAGCGATAGAACCATTTGCTATAGCGGTGAGAACACACAGCGATATTTATGGAATTCGAGAGGGACATCTGGAGCACAGGGTAGCACTCTTCGCCGATGATGTGATATTAATGCTTAAAAATCTGCATAAATCTATCCCAGCGCTCCTAAGCCTTATTGAATCATTTGGGAAAATATCTGGTTATAAAGTTAATTACTCCAAATCATCTATAATGTTACTGAATGAAACAGAGAGGAAGAATGGTCTTGTTTATGCTTCTACCTTCAACCCAACAGACACATTTACATATCTGGGAATAAAAATTGTCCCTGAGGTGAATAAGATTGCTCAGTCAAATTATGAGCCCATCCTGGACGCTAGTATTGCTTCGATAGAGCGTTGGACATCCTTACCTATTTCAATGATCGGCAGGATTAATATCCTAAAGATGAATATACTTCCCAAATTTCTTTATTTGTTCCAGAATATCCCCCTACCCCCTCCTTCATCTTTGTTCACGAAAATCAAGAAACTGTTTACCAACTTTATTTGGCAAAATAAACGTCCTAGATTACGTCTATCTTTACTTTATCTACCATATGATCGAGGAGGCCTGAAATGTCCAAATATCCAATGGTATTACTGGGCAGCACAATTAAGGTCGATTATGTTTTACTTCTCATCTGGAAGTCCCCCAGCTTGGATTGATCTGGAAGCCTGCTCTGTTAAACCAGGCTTACCATTGCACCTGTATTTGTATTCAGCAGACCGTAAATATCTGAAGAAAAATACAGACAACCCTATAATATTGAATATGATTGATGTTTGGTTCGATGCTTGTAAGTATTTGAATATAAATATGTCCCGGTCACGCTTCAGTCCTATTTGGGTGGTGCCAATTTCAAACCAGGGCAAAATGATAGGGGATTTAAATTATGGGCTGAAAAGGGGTTAAGGAAAGTGCAAGACATGTACAGGGAGGAGGATGAAGTATTCATGTCCTTTGAGGAAATATCTACCAAGTATGAAATTCCAAGGAATCATTTTTTCAAATATCTTCAGCTAAGGAGTTTTATATCATCCTGTCAAAGCCATTCATTAGACATTCCTACCATTTCTATATTAGAAGTTGCAGTCACAAAACACTGTTAAGATAAAGGTTTAATTTCAACTATGTATGACTTATTTGTATCTGGATCTGATGAATCATCAGAGACAAAACTGAGATTATGGGAGGGAGATATAGAGGAGGAAATATCTTTAGAAGAATGGAGTGAGGCATGTAAAGAGGCCCAGAGACAGATAGTTAGCAGCAACCTAAAGCTTCTACAGTATAAATGGCTGATGCGTACATATATAACTCCTGTTAAATTGCACAAGTTTAATGACAATATTCCTGATACCTGTATTAAGTGTAGTGAGGCAAGGGGGACGCGGTTTCACTGTATATGGGAATGTGTGGAAGTGAAAACCTTCTGGCAAGATGTTGTTGATATGATTGATCAAATTTTGTCAAAGAAATTACCATTGAGTCCAAAGCTTTTTATTCTTGGTTTATATCCTACCACCCCACATTTACATAGCAATGAGTTCAGATTTATAGATATGTGTATATTACAAGCAAAACGTGTAATTGCTCTTAATTGGAAAAGTGTTGATGGACCAAGAATTGGTATGTGGGTTAAAGAAATGGCTTCAAACATGTCAATGGAAAAGATAATGTATATTGTTAGACGTAAACAAAGTGTTTTTGATAAAATCTGGGGATTGTTTCTGTACTTCCTAAGACGTAATACTAATGTTGGTAACTTGCTTAATCAAGAACAAGCTCTGGGGGAGTAGAACAACTCTATCTGACTGTTTATATGCGTAAAAGCAACTGGAAAAAAACCACACCCTCTAATCAGTCTGTGAAAGAAATTATTTTTATTATTATTTTATTTTATTATTTTTATTAATTGAATGTTTATCTTTATTATCTTCTTTAACCCTGCTTTGAATTGTATTACTTGTTATAGGGACAGGGTTATGGGGGGGGGGGGTAGGGTGAAAATGTTTGCTGCACTGTGCTATACTTGTTTTGATGTAATTTGCAAACAAAATTCAATAAATATATTGCTTAAAAAAAAACCCAGCTCATGTCTTTTCTCCTACTGGAAGATACATGTCTATTGGTTAGAAATCACTAATACAATGATTTTGATATCCTCTTCCAGTCTCCTAACAGCCTCTTTTACCTCACCTTTTGACTGCCAGGTGTAAAGTTGACAGACAGCTTTTCTCAACTCCCACCAGTGACATACGAATTTAATACCTTCTTTCCTGCCCACTACCCTAACTCAACTATATTGTCTCATGTCCAGATGCTTTACCTTTCACACATCTATCAAATCAAACCATGTGACTAAAGCTGTCATGAAAGGTTGCAGATATGATTCTTCACTAGTCCTACCTAAAGTAAAACCTACCACACAGTTCCAGCCTTCCCACATTATTAAAACTGCATAATGATTGCTCAACAATAATGACTTCCCTGGTATACTAAAACCTTTAAGCACTCTGATCCCTGATTCGAAGCACATATACTAACTCAAAGCAAAATCATTACTCTCCACCTCTACTAACAACACCCACCCCTTGATTATCCCAGTGGGGAGCAAAACACCTCGACCAGACTAAAACAGGATGGCTGCCCTTGAGCTAACATTAGTCCCATGACTGAGAAATGTCTGGCCCTACCACCATATCCCCAGGCTGCTTCCTTACTGTCTTGTCTGTGCCCACTGTAGGAAAACTACCTCCAGTCCCTTCTGCTGAATTACCTCTTTAATGAAATCCCTTTTCTGTCCATCACCCCCACCATTAAGAGAGAGAGAGCGAGACAGAAAGAAAGGTGGTATAAAAACAGCTCATGCAATTTTCACATAATATCATTTGTCCAGCAAATATATCTGCAATTTGCATTGCTGCTCTGCCAAGAAAGTGGAAAGTACCTGTCTTCAAATTGTTTAGAACATCTCTAGACCATCTGACAATATACTATTGCCATCAGTGCATATAATGCCCATGGCAATAAAATAATTTCTGATTTTTCTGATGTTGGAATATACACAGATCTGGGGTAAATGGGAGTGAATAAAGAGAGGTTTGCAGAGAACAGAGGGAAGACGGGCTAAAAGAGAGGAACCTCAGACCTTTTTGTTTTTACTTAAACAGTTATTTCATTACGCACAGTACTTGTATGTGGATAATGCCTTTCAGAGAGAGAGAGAGAGAGAGAGAGAGAGAGAGAGAGAGAGAGAGAGAGAGAGAGAGAGAGAGAGAGAGAGGTGGATGTGGAAGGAAGATCAAGATAGGAAAGAGCAAGAGAAAGAAAGGGGAAGTAAGGAACATTGGGTAATTAAAAGAGAGTGAGAGAGAGAACGAGAGAGAGAGACAGAGAGACATTGGACATTGAAGGGGGGGAGGAGAGAGAGAAAGTGATGTCCCTTCAAAGCCATCCAACCCCTGCCCTTGGTAATGAGCGGCTGAGTGTCTCACTGTCTCTGTGCTGACGAGTTATGGACCCATTGACACTAAATGACATCAATGGACAGATAAATGGCCCTTGGGGAATAGATGAAAGTCAGTGGACAGTAGGTGAGTGAGGTCCATATTGCACTAATGGGAGCAATACAATATACTAAATGGTATTTAGCAGACACGTTTATCCAAAATGAATTAACGCACCGCAGTGAGAGTGCTTTTATTTTTAGTAAGGGTGGCTGCGGTGAAAATCATGGTTGGTTATGCATGAAGTTTCCAAGATTTAGAGTCCTGTCGAGAACTGGTCAAACAGCACAACCATACTACACTCCACCATGTTTTCATCAGGCTACATGGGGCAACTTTGTTTAAATTCAGGCCAATAACTCATTAAACCCCCTAATAAATTCCAAGTTCACACTCGGCTGGCTTCTTTTAAGACAACACAAAACACACTTTTATAAACCCAATTAGCTTGTCTTATTATTTTCTGACATCATGAATGTCTTTTATTAATGTGTTGACATGGCTTTTAATACACTTTGTGATTTTATAGGCTCTTATAATTTATTATTCATCTTTGGCACAAGAAAATAGTGACACCAACAAAATGATTGAGACGTAAAAACAAAAAATAACCAATGTCTGTTTTTAAGACAGCTGGAAACTCCAAGCCTCAGCTCAGCTTACCGTCTAGATATTGGTATGAAATTCTTCTATTTTTAATTTAACGGTTCTGTCAAGGCGGGCATCCGGGTAGCGTGGTGGTCTATTCCGTTGCCATTGCCGTTCCGTTCCGTGGTAACACGGGGATCGCCGGTTCGAATCCCCGTGTTACCTCTGGCTTGGTAGGGCATCCCTACAGATAATTGGCCATGTCTGCAGGTGGGAAGCCGGATGTGGGTATGTGTCCTGGTCGCTGCACTAGCGCCTCCTCTGGTCGGTCGGGGCACCTGTTCACGGGGGAGGGGGAACTGAGGGGAATAGCGTGATCCTCCCATGCGCGACATCCCCCTGGCGAAACTCCTCACTGTCAGGTGAAAAGAAGCAGTTGGTGACTCCACATGTATCGGAGGACGCATGTGGTAGCTCTCCCCGGATCGGCAGAGGGGGTGGAGCAGCGACCGGGACGGCTCGGAAGAGTGGGATAATAGACGTGTTCCCTTGTTTACATGCGCCAAATGTGCGTGCGCAGATTGTGAGGCAAATGGGGGCAACGAGTCTTGTGTTTGTAAACATTACTACGTTCATTTCGTAGAGATCATCACGGAGAAATTGATTTAAAACAAAACTAAATGCCTCACAGTTGTTGCGCTGTCGGATGTAGAAATTGTAAAGATGGTAAAAACAAGCTTCTGTATTTTTATCACATGCCGATCGGGAAAACTCCAATCGAAAAACGAAGACAGGCGTGGATTCATGTGATCCGCCAGGAGGACTGGAAGAGAAGAGCAAATATCAAACGTGAAGATTTGCGGTGAACATTTCATATCTGGTATGTGTCCGTTTCTTACACAAATAAGTGTTGTGATTGAACATACGTAAGTAACAGCTCTAAATGTGGTACTGTCCTAGTAGAGCAGCTGCCAAACCAACGTTTGAGTTGTTAATGCCTAGCCTTCCTCGAGTTAGACAACGAGTCCATCAGCTTTTGTCAGGATGTTTGAGGTCATAATTTGACTCCAGCCTCGATCTCATAACCGTACAAACAATTCAACTTTTGTTGAATACAAACAATTCAGCCGTAAAAACAATTAAACAACGAGGGCTTACCTTTGATTTGACGAAGCAAAACTATTTCCTTCGATAATGGATGGTAAAAGCAGTCTTGGACATGTCCACCAACAAAGTAATCGTATGCTTCCAAAGACTCGTATGCCTTCATTGGTTCCTTGGTAACTATACTTGGTGTGGCTATGAGGTGTTCAGTCACACCCCTCCGGCCGATGTTTGGCCACTTCGTGATGTCACTTGTCCACTGAGCTTCAGCAGCAAGACGGATCGGGAGGTTTTTCTCCAGTGCTTGGCTTAAGTCTCGACTCGTAATGCTTTCTGTCTTCCTCAGCATATTCCGAGATTTCCATCTTCTCAAATTTCTAACTTTCTGCGTTTAATTTTAAGTTTTATACGCTTTCATCTGTGAGTTTCAGGTTGTTTCTCGGTCATGTTTTGCCACACGTTCTGCACGCGCATCTTGTTTACAACGCAGCTTCTATGGCACACGAAAAGGGGTCTGTTGGACGGGTGCAACTGGGGAGAAAAAGGGGGAAGAAATTTTAAAAAAGTTTCTGTCAAGGCATATGTTATGACACAATTTCTTCAAAGGGATTATTTAAATTTACTCAAATATAACCTTTGAATTGCGTTAATGGAATCTCTTTCCCAGTCGAATCCTGTCTCTTTTTTTCCCTTCTTTATAAGCAACTGTTGTTTAGGATAGAGCCAAAGCACAGCAATACTTAAGGCAGGCAACAAAAATTTAAATTCTTACAATTGCTGCATCTGAATAAACAATTAGGGGAAAAAAAACATCATGCCAACCCAGAGCTCGAAGCTAACTTGAATGAATGCACAGAATTAGGAGCACAGTGAAAAATTTTCATGTAACAGTTTATTAACAAACAATTGATTACATACATATTCTTACTGCGCATGTGTGTGTTTGTGTGTGTGTGTGTGTGTGTGTGTGTGTGTGTGTGTGTGTGTGTGTGTGTGTGTGTGTGCGTGCCTGTACTAAGGGACACACATCTGTGCAGTGGCACATACGGTGGCGACGCGGTGGCGCAGTGGTTAGCACTGTCGTCTCACAGCAAGAAGGTCCTGGGTTCGAACCCCGGGGTTGTCAAACCTTGGGGGCGCATCCCAGGTCATCCTCTGTGTGGAGTTTGCATGTTCTCCCCATGTCTGCGGTGGGTACTCCGGTTTCCCCCACCATCAAAAAGACATGCATGTTAGGGTCAATACTCCTGTCTGTGCCCCTGACCGAGGCATGGCAAGACGAACTGGAGTTGGTCCCCGGGTAATGCATGGCGGCAGCCCACTGCTTCTAGCTACACAGCCAGGATGGGTTAAATGCAGAGAGGAATTTCCCTACGAGGATCATTAAAGTATACCAAAATAAAAATAAAAACAAATGAAAAAATACCACCAAACTCACACACTGGCCCATGTCTACTAAATGCAAATAGGGTTGCCAACTTTTAAACTCCCAAATAACGGACAAAAGGCGGCATGCCATGGCATGTAGGTCATATGGTGTTGTGTGAATATATAGTGTACTAGAAGAACCCCGCTACAATGTAGCGGTTTGGTTATCCACCCATCTAAATCTCCCTCCTCTTCATCCTGCCAGCTAACCGCCTTCCCCCTGCCCCTAAACCCCCCCCCATTCCAACTCCCTCCCCCAAATGCTCAGAATCATCTGAAATGCCGAGAAAAGTGGTTTTTAGCCATTTTTAGAAAATGCATATTTTGCATAATTATGCATAATTATTGTAATTATATTTTAATTTTCTGCTATTTTTCTGGTCCTCTCTGGAACAATACCTACCACCTCCAAAAGTGCATTTTTGCAAAAAGGCATATATTTTGCATAATGCTAAAACATTTCGAAGTCCCAGAAATTTTTTTTTATATACAGTGCATCTGGAAAGTATTCACACCCCTTCACTTTCCCCACATTTTGTTATGTTACAGCCTTATTCCAAAATTGATTAAATTCCTTTTTTTCTCATCAATCTACACACAATACCCCATAATGACAAAGTGAAAAAGGTTTTGTAGAAATTTTTACAAATTTATTAAAAATAAAAAATTAAATATTGCATGTACATAAGTATTCACACCCTTTGCTATGACACTCAAAATTGAGCTCAGGTTCATCCTGTTTCCACTGATCATCCTTGAGATGTTTCTACATCTTGATTGGAGTCCACCTGTAGTAAATTCAATTGATTGGACATGATTTGGAAAGGCACACACCTGTCTATATAAGGTCCCACTGTTGACAATGCATGTCAGAGCAGAAACCAAGCCATGAAGTCAAAGGAATTGTCTGTGGACCTCCGAGACAGGATTGTATCGAGGCACAGATCTGGGGAAGGGTACAAAAAATTTCTACAGCTTTGAAGGTCCCGAAGAGCACAGTGGTCTCCATCATTCATAAATGGACTCCACCAGGACTCTTTCCAGAGCTGGCCGCCCAGCCAAACTGAGCGATCGGGGGAGAAGGGCCTTGGTCAGGGAGGTGACCAAGAACCCGATGGTCACTCTGACAGAGCTCCAGCATTCATCTGTGGAGATGGGAGAACCTTCCAGAAGGACAACCATCTCTGCAGCACTCCACCAATCAGGCCTTTATAGTAGAGTGGCCAGATGGAAGCCTCTGCTCAGTAAAAGGCACATGACAGCCCACTTGGAGTTTGTCAGAAAGCACCTAAAGGACTCTCAGACCATGAGAAACCAGATTCTCTGGTCTGATGAAACCAAGATTGAACTCTTTGGCCTGAATGCCAAACGTCACGTCTGGAGGAAACCAGGCACCTCTCATCACCTTGCTAATACCATCCCTACAGTGAAGCATGGTGGTGGCAGCATCATGCTGTGGGGATGTTTTTCAGCGGCGGGAACTGGGAGACTAGTCAGGATCGATTGAAAGATGAATGGAGCAAAGTACAGAGAGATCCTTGTTGAAAACCTGCTCCAGAGTGCTCAGGACCTCAGACTAGGGCGAAGGTTTACCTTTCAACATGACAATGACCCTAAGCACACAGCCAAGACAATGAAGGAGTGGCTTCGGGACAAGTCTGTGAATGTCCTTGAGTGGCCCAGCCAGAGCCCAGACTTGAACCCCATTGAACATCTCTGGAAAGACCTGAAAATAGCTGCCCCATCTAACCTTACAGAGCTCGAGAGGATCTGCAGAGAAGAATGGGAGAAATACCCCAAATATAGGTGTGCCAAGCTTGTAGCTTCATACCCAAGAAGACTCGAGGCTGTAATCGCTACCAAGGGTGCCTCAAGCAAGTACTGAGTAAAGGGTGTGAATACTTATATACATGCAATATTTCAGTTTTTTATTTTCAATAAATTTGCAAAAATTTCTACAAAACCTTTTTCACTTTGTCATTATGGGGTATTGTGTGTAGATTGATGCGGATAAAAAAGGAAATTAATCAATTTTGGAATAAGGCAGTAACATAACAAAATATGGGGAAAGTGAAGGGGTGTGAATACTTCCCGGATGCACTGTAGGTGAAAAAAATCAAAGATGCTCAGAATCATCTGAAATGCCGAGAAAAGTGGTTTTTAGCCATTTTTAGAAAATGCATATTTAGCATATTTATGCATAATTATGCATAATTGTAATTTTCTGGGATTTTTTCCTTACTCTCTGAGACAATACCTACCACCTCCAAAAAGAATTAGGATCATAAGTGCTTTAGTTTTCGGTCCCGCTATCTACACTAACACCACACACACACACACATTACGAAAATATATGAGTAGACCAGAAGAACCCCGCTACAATGTAGCGGTTTGGTTATCCACCCGTCTAAATCTCCCTCCTCTTCATCCTGCCAGCTAACCGCCTTCCCCCTGCCCCTAAACCCTCCCCCACTCCAACTCCCTCCCCCAAATGCTCAGAATCATCTGAAATGCCGAGAAAAGTGGTTTTTAGCCATTTTTAGAAAATGCGTATTTTGCATAATAATGCATAATTATTAGAATTATTTTAATTTTCTGCTATTTTTCTGGTCCTCTCTGGAACAATACCTACCACCTCCAAAAAAAATTAGGATCATAAGTGCATTTTTGCAAAAATGCATTTATTTTGCATAATGCCAAAACATTTCTAAGTCCCAGAAATGTTTTTTTACATAGGTGAAAAAATCAAAAATGCTCAGAATCATCTGAAATGCCGAGAAAAGTGGTTTTTAGCCATTTTTAGAAAAATGCATATTTTGCATATTTATGCATAATTATGCATAATTTTTATTTTCTGGGATTTTTCCCTTACTCTCCGAGACAATACCTACCACCTCCAAAAAGAATTAGGATCATACATGCTTTAGTTTTCAGTCTCGCTATCTACACTAACTAACACACACACACACACACACACACTAACGCCACACACATTACGAAAATATGAGTAGAACGTTCACAGCAACCAATAGCAGGCCACATAACATATCACCTGACTTGTCCAGAGCCAATCACAGCAGAGCATTTTAATTGCTTGCTACCTGTCACTAACTGTGCCCTAACTGCCCCTTTGAGGCCAATAGTTGTTCCAACCAAGCATATTTCACATACATGACATTGCCTACACAACAATAAAGGGGGAGAGGGTCACATTTTCCAGGTTAAGGGGGGGGGGGGTCCCACAACAAAATTTTAGGTGAAAAAATCAAAAATGCTCAGAATCATCTGAAATGCTGAGAAAAGTGGGTTTTTTTTAGCCATTTTTAGAAAAAATCATATTTTGCATATTTATGCATAATTATGCATCATTTTAAATTTCTAGAATTTTTCCCTTACTCTCTGAGACAATACCTACCACCTCCAAAAAGAATTAGGATCATAAATGCTTTAGTTTTCGGTCCCGCTATCTACACTAACTAACACACACACACACTAACACCACATACACACACATTCCGAAAATATATGAGTAGATTCTTTTAAGCCATTTGTCATAATGATAGCTAATCTCTTACAGTCAAATTAAAGATCAATACACAACTCTCATGCATTGGCAACCTACAGTAGGTTTAATAATAGTTTGTTAATTTACAGCAGGTACCTTTAACACAGTCCTTTATTTGAACCATTACATATTACCTTTACTATTAGTCTAAGTCAAGACACGTGTGACTCTTGCACTGTAGGTTAGAAAAAGTTATCCCCTTCTTGTTAATCCTACAAATGACAAACTAGAAGTAACAACAGCTTCTGTATGCTGTAGTTTTGGAGAGGAATCAAACAGCAGAGACTCACAGAAGGTGCACCCTCTGTGTACACAAACAGCGGTGGGGAATGAATGCTTCATATTCTTATTCACTAAAATGATATATAAGTAGGAAATCACAACTTGGACCCTCACAACAACAACAACAACAACAACAAAACATTTAAATGCAAAAGAGGAAAAGAGGGGTATGCCTCTGTTCACCAAGTCTACTTTGCCATGGAACTTTCTTGCTGCTCTTGACCGATTCAAGCAGTCTTTTGTTCTTTTGTGCAGCCAGAGAAAAGTCCTTACATGACAAGTCACAGTTCACAGATATTTGAAGTTCGTTTTTGATCGCTCTGTGCTGCATCTGTTTCTTGATTCTGACCATTTAATGGTCATCAGAGAGAAAATCCTCTCTACAAGGGCATTTGAGCCTGGCACACTGAGGACAAATGAGACAACCCTGAACCTGTTGATCAAGTTGGCTTTCCCTTTGTTTTGGAAAACTGCCACCCACTTCTCATTGATGGATTTTGTGGTATCCTGCCTGGCTTTCTGCATTTCCTCCCTGCTAGCACAAAACTCTTCATAGAGTTGGTCCATACTAACTGTCCCTGTCATTTTGAGGGCAGTCAGCACCTGCTCCAGGTCAGTGAAGGAGAGCTCCTCATGTAGGCCGATCAAGTTCAGTTTCATCATTACATTTTCTGATGAGAAATCAAACCACTTGTCAATGTATGCAATGACAGAGTCATAGAACTTCAGATAGCCCTTTTGCTGCTTTGGTCTTTGTGTAGACACTTGTTTGTCCATCAGCTGCTCGGTCTGGTATCCAAAAAGCTGTCTTGTTTCCGCTGAAGCATCTTTGAATTTTCCCACCTCCTCGTAAACATCTGTGATGCAGAGCGTTGTTTCCTCCAGCTTTTAATGAGTGTGTCAGAAACACACCCCACGTTGTGGAAAAAGCACAGATAAATCTCAGCAGCTCCAGTTTTTTCTTCATCCTCAAAAATCCTCTTCAGTGCCACAGGACAGGTCTCCCCAAGGGACCTGAAGTATGAGGTGAGAGCTGGCCAGCTCTGCAGGAGACGATCAACAGCTGGATTTAGAGACAGCCATCGCGTGCAAACATGACGCAGAATTTCACGCCACTCAATGCCAACAAAGGCAAAAAGTGCACACAGTTCCTCTCTTCTGGAAGCAGGTACTGAGAAGTGGCTGTAGATCTTTAAAGCAAGCGACTCAATATCCACTGACAGCTGATCACAGACATGCTTGCAGGTGTTATGGCTATGTCAGCCAGGCAATTAGCTTTCAGGATGCGACTGTTGGCACTGCTCTATAACTGGTAAACGGAGTAGTGTTTTCCAAAGTTGACATTGGCATTATCTGCTGCATAGGCTGTGATGTGTTTATTATCCAGTTCATTTCCAGACAGTTCACCAGAGCTTGATGTATACCGTTTCATCACTGTCTTCATAAAAGTCAAGTAACTTGCACTGCACTCCATCACACACAGAAAAATGTCTCACGCACACTGGAAACATTTTTCTATTTCCCTTGTTTGAGACATTGGTGGCAAATAAGTAAAACACAGGCTCACTTTCAGTCGGGGACAGATCATCCAGAATATCCTGCACAGTATTTGGTTCTAAACAATCATTGTGATCAACTCAGCTTTCGTTCTTCCCAATAGTATGATA
Source organism: Lampris incognitus (assembly GCF_029633865.1). Lineage (NCBI taxonomy): Eukaryota > Metazoa > Chordata > Actinopteri > Lampriformes > Lampridae > Lampris > Lampris incognitus. The sequence continues at coordinate 108,256,628 of NC_079211.1, forward strand.
CACGTATGAGGCGTCACTTGCCACAATTTTGTCATTTTCCACGGTAGATGCCACAAAGCATACACCAATATTGCGTGCGCCTTTAGCTATTGTGGCCTTCTTGTGCATTTCTGTGGAAGCATGCTGAGTCAGGTCATTCTCACCTCCACGGCCAACTGACAATTCCCTACAACATTAAGTACAGAAGGCTTTCGTTGAGTCACCGCTGATGGGCTTAACCCACGTCTTTTTTTATGTCACATTGTAGCTGCACAGTCTTTTCTTTTTTGCAGGTTTATCCATATTTGCATTTTAATCCATGTCTCCACGTGCCAAACCGACTGAACGGCACCAGACATTGCCAGAACGTTTTCTGTTTTTGAAGGAATTGCCGCATTTACTGTACACGTACAACTGATGCACGTGAGTGGGTCTGTGATTGGATGAGGACAGGTGATCATTCTCACCCGTCGTGATCAGCACTGCTGCTACTGCTGTTGTATCAGATTTGATACAACTGTGAGAGTGCCCTCTAGTGGTTAGAGTAGAGTAGCAGTCAGTAAACGGGACAAGGGAGTGTCCCGTATGGGACAAATCAATTTGGCCCAATATAAGGCACATCCCGGCTAATACGGGACAGGTGGCAACCTGGGACACAAAGGACATCGGTTAAACCTTGTGAAGCCTCGTAGGTTAAACCTTGCCGGATTCCTTTCTCCTCGTTTCTTTTTCGCTTCAAATAAAAATTACGGGGCTTCATTTTTAGCAATATCTTTGTTACTTTTTAAACATGTCTGTCCCCGACAGACTGACTGAGTGATGAAGTTACACAATTGGTTGGCCTTGTGTCACCACTTCCTGTATCTATCCATCCATTATCTGAACCACTTATTCTGCTCTCAGGGTCGCAGGGATGTTGGAGCCTATCCCAGCAGTCATTGGGCGGCAGGCGGGGAGACACGCTGGACAGGCCGCCAGGCCATCACACAGGGCCTACACACACACACACACACACACACACACACACACACACACACACACACACACACACACACACACACACACACACACACACACATTCATACCTAGGAACAATTTAGTATGGCCGATTCACCTGACCTACATGTCTTTGGACTGTGGCTGTTGTTTCAAATAAAAAGCCCTCCAGCGTTTCATTCAGGGTCCGTTTCCAGTGTTGTTCACCTTTTTCTCAGTTGATACCATCTGCGTCATCACAGAAAACTCTACTGTGATTGGTGCATTGTGGCTTGTGGAATGTGGGACTTGTAGTTTTTTGAATGATTAGCAGCGGGGGGGGGGGTTATGGTGTATTGTATTCTTTACTTGCACACTGTGCTCATAAATTATTTTCACTCACACTGTACAGCCCTGCAAATATATTTTTAAACTGATTTCATCTTCACATTTGTTATTGTTTTGTATGTGAGGGATTTAGTGTGGTTTGCAGCATCAACATATTTCAATAATGACATTTCTGTTCCTGCCAAAAACCATTTTGAAAGATGACACTTTAATCAAATGGCACCCCTCTCCCTCCATCTCAAAACAAAACTTTAATCATTTCTATCCTCTGCCCCTGGCCAACTGCCATGTTGCAGTGTAATTAAGGCTTAAAAAATGAAGGATGAGATAAACTGATCATTTTGAAATTTGGACACTGGATAATTTGCCAGTGAATTATGTTTCTCCCTCGTGGACGCATGGAAGGCTGGGAGCGTTGACTGGAAGGTCCTGCGGCTTTTGCTTTCATTGGACACTGTTGTTCAGTAGTGGCCTTGTCAACTGACTATCTCCCAGGACACCAAATGGTGTTGTACCTGACCAATTTTTTTTGTTTGGAACAAATTCCCTTAAACGACCATTGGATTGGACTGACCTTGTCTAGCTTTAATGACCCCTATTTTAATAGTGAGCCAGGGAAGGTGGCTGTGTGTGTGTGGGGTGTGTGTGTGTGAATAGATGAGTGGGGGGGTTGGTCCGTGAGGATTTAAAAGCATTTGGGGGGGTGGGAAGAAATTGATGGTGAAGTGGTGTCAATGTTCCCTTTTTCTGGGGCATAACATTACAGCTACAGCCAAGATCAATAGAACGAAGTTGGAAAGCAGCAGAAAACAAGGGACAGACAGGTTAGACATGGCTCTGTCACTGCCAAATGAAGGGACGAAGGGGAAAGGAGAAAGGAATAAAGCCAGAAGGGGGAGGGTGAAGAAACAGGGTGATAGATAAAATATGGGCTGAAATAAAATTCTTGAATGAAGACGACGTGAATGATCGTTGAGAGAGTATAATCAATATTCATAAGGGACAATTCTCTAACAAAGCTCAATAGTAAATTCAGTTGTCCTTGAATATCTATCCCAGACTCACTTTAGTGAGGCTGGTCGTCCTATGTAAAGGGTCATACGGGTCGATTTTTTGTAGTCTGTTAAATGACTCATGAGACTGTTTTGCTAATTGAGCGTCTGAAGCAGTCAAAGAAGGAACTGACTGTTGTTCCAGAAACATTCTCTCGGAAACCGCAGAGCTACATGATGGAGATAGCCGATCGATTTCTGTATTCAACATGATGAGAGGGCTAAGTCACCACTCCCTGACCTTAATCCTAAACTTTACCACAACCTAACCTTGACCTTAACTTAACTATAGTTCAAATTAACCACTACATCTGAAACCTTAATCCTGAATTGAACCACTACATAAATTTAACCAGTTTAATACTTGCCATGGCTACTATATTACACCTGCCATGACAGCTTGTGTGTGTGTGGGGGAGACCCCCCCCACCTCACTGTCTAGCCAATGACCATTGTGGGTGCTTTTTTTGAGGATTTTTGGTCAAAATAATGTCTTATTTTGTTTCAAACCATTATCAGGTAGATTTTATTATTAGTATTTTTTTCTTTTTTTATAGTACAAACAAATAAAAAAACACACAAAATAAAATTAGAAAAAATATAGCCGCAAGCTGCAATGAGCAGTGTCCAAGCATGTAGCGCAATGTGCTTTAATAGCTAAGCTTATTGGAAACTCCTGAACATGTGTCTCAAATTTCAGGTTAATATCTCAACGCGTTCATGAATTATTGCACATTTTGGAAAATTTGTTATTTTGATGAGTTGGGGATGAGTTGTTGCCTCAAGTAAAGGAGTTCAAGTATCTTGGGGTCTTGTTCACGAGTGAGGGTAGGATGGAGCGGGAGATTGACAGGCAGATTGGTGCAGCATCAGCCGTAATGTAGATGTTGTACCGGACCGTTGTGGTGAAGAGGGAGCTGAGCTGGAAGGCAAAGCTCTCAATTTACCAGTCAATCTTCGTTCCAACCCTCACCTATGGTCATGAGCTTTGGGTAGTGACCGAAAGGGTGAGATCACGGATCTAAGCGGCTGAAATGAGTTTCCTCCATAGGGTGTCTGGGCTCAGCCTTAGAAATAGGGTGAGGAGCTCGGACATCTGGAGGACCCCGGTGTAGACCCAGAACTCTCTGGAGGTACTACATTTCCAATCTGGCTTGGGAACGCCTTGGGATCCCCCAGGAGGAGCTGGAGGGCATTGCTGGGGAGAGGGACATTTGGAGTGCCCTACTTATGCTGCCACCACAACCCAATCCCAGAGGAGCGGCTGAAGATAAATGAATTAATGAATGAACAAAATTTGTAGCATAATTAGTGAAAAAATAGATTTGGACAAAATTCAAAATGGCGGAAAATCTAAACTCCATCGAAAGGAAGTCTTCAACTTAGGGCCTGTCCACACATACACAGGAATTTTTAAACATAGCTTTTTCTGTGTGTTGGCCTTTTGCCCAGATGCAAACAGCGTTTTAGGTTACTAAAATTGAGATTTTTTTTAAAATGCCTTCTAAAGTATATATTTTTAAAAACTTTGGTTTTTGTGTATCTGTGTGTACATTTAAAATGGAGCATTTGGGGGAAAAATGATGTCACCTCAATTTGGGCATGCCCATTGTTGCTTTGTGTAATGAGTATGTGCCTGAAACAGTAACAATGGTGGATATATACCAGTTCATTTATGTATGCTTAGCACTGATAGGTCTAATTACAAGTTTACAATTGAATTTAGCATTGCTACACCACTTCACTGGCACTCAAAGGTGTCTGCCGGTCCACAGTGTCCACAGTTTAAACTCTGCCAGAAATGATGGTTTTGGTTCAGACCTGGTTGAACCAGCAGATGGTGGGACAATTTCGAGACTGGGATTGTTAATGGTGAAGAGTGGAATTAAAAATTTCACATGTCCAGAGCATCACTTGTATATTTGAGTGAGTTCCATTGTCCTTACATTGAAGGGAAGTCAACGGTGATGAGATCTCCAGAAGGTGTTTTGGGAAAGGTAGCCTGTACACTATGCTACCCGATGAGGGGAGACTGCAAAAAAAACAGCTAACGCCTTTGGCTTGTCGTGACAGTGTCTCAAACATTGTTTGGCAGGTCTGTAAAGCCACAACAGTCCACTAAGGCTAACAGTACATTAGGCTGCCTTTAACCGAGCCCAAGGCAGAAGAACTCATCACAGGGTTTTACCGTGTCCAATATATGCCACAGTGCTTGGGAGTAATTGATGGGACCCATATTGAAATTAAACAGCTGCCTACCATTTCTATGGATTACATCAATAGAAAGGAGAGATTTTTGCTTAACGTTCAAGCCGCAAGTATAAATTCATCGATGTTGAGGTCAAATGGCCTGGAAGTATTCACAACGCTCGAGTGTTCACCAATCCCCAGTTGAACACTCATTTCAAGAATGGCCGTATCCCTGCCTTACAACAACGGATTGTGGAAGATGAAGAGCCTATTCCAATTTTTCTGCTTGGAGATCGAGCTTGTCCCTTATTGCGCTTCCTCGTGAAAGAGTATGCAAATGGTGGCTGCAGCACTCCAGAGCAGTACTTTGGCTTGTCTCCGTGTTGAAGCTGAATGGTAATTGAATGGACTTTTGGATGATTGAAGGTGAGGATTGGAGCGCTTAGGCGGGCTACGGACATAAACCTGAATGACCTCCCTTCCGTCATTTATGCATGTTTTGTCCTACATAATAATTGCGAGGCCGGTTTAGAGACAGTTGATGACAGCAGACTGATGACAACCATGCAGTTTGACCAGGAATACCAACCCCCACACAGAATAACTTTTATCAAACAGACTGCAATGAAGCCAAAGGAAAGAGAGTCAGAATGGTGGCTACAAAATTCCGGGAACCTCAACTTGTGATATCAATGGCGGTGACATGTAATTAAGTTTTTATTTTTTCTATGTTCTACTGTTTTCTTATGTATATAAACATGTTTAAGGTGTTGCATTTTTTTAATTATTATTATACATTTGACTCTTCAGCAACAACATAATATTTACGTATCGAGTCGTAGAGCCAAAAACATGTGGGCTTCAGATGTCTGTTTTGTTATTAGGGTCCACCAATATAAATGTCTTTTTTTTCTATTCTAATGCAATATATATTAATATGTACATACATAAACATGTTTTCACATTGATGTTAGATAAGATGTGTTTAAGCGAGCATGTGATCGTACACTATTATGTTACAGATTTCAGTTTTTTGTTGTAAATGTCAGTTTTCTGCAAAAAAGTTTTAACAAATATATTGAGCCATTCAAAAAATATTTTTAATTTAATAACTAATCATCTTTCTATGTCTAGCTTGTGCTACCTTGGGGTTGTGTGTAATATGGTGGCATATAGTGGATAGGTTGCTGAATCTCTTGCCTGAGAGGAGAAAACCCTTCAGTGATCGAGGCTGTGAGCTGTGCGATGTTGGAGGTTATTTTGTTGAGATTCTCCATGTTTTGTGTTTCTGCTCTTTTCGTGACTTCCAGCATACTGCTCTTCACTTGTTAGTCTTCTTGGGCTGTGTTCTTCGCCAGAGGGTTTCCTTTGGGGCTGCTGTGTCTGTACCCCTTAACTTTGGCCTTGACTAGAACAAGAGGAGAATATATGACCTACAAACAGAACATAACTTTAAAAACAAGCAATACAGAGCAACAGGCTATTACTAGACTGTGGTATAGCCCAGTGGTTCTCAACTGGACTGGCCTTGAGACCCACATTTTCCCATGGTTACTAGGTCACGAGTGGTGACCCACTTTTATAGAATTCAAACCAAGCAAATTTCTCAAAAATGGGCTGGTAAACACAACTACACAATGTCATCATGAACTTTTTTTTAACATAAACACATATTTTCACTCCTGCATTCACAAACTCATACTGATTAATAAACTGGTGAGTGTGAACATCACAACTGCGTGCTGCTGATCCTGGTGAATATGAATAAAAGGATCATAATAACTGCAAAACTCTGTTTACATACATAATATGATCATCTCTCAGAGTAGGCCTACTTAACGGGCTGTTTTCACTTAACAGGCATTTGGGGAAGTTAATAAGATGGTTTGGGATGGAATGTACTCCTGATAAGAGTTTCAAAGTTTGGGGTGATCATGCTCAATGTCCAACCTGTTCCTCTGCTTTGACTTGCAGCAAAGTGCAAATTTATGTAAGCAGGCCCTTAAAAAAAAAAATTACTCCAAAACGAAATATGCAAGAGACTTGATCTTCCATGACTTTTCCAAAAGATATTTATGATTTAAATGCATGTGTTCCGAAAATTAGGATAGATGGACTTGGACTATTGATGACCACTTCAGCCAGACAATATGTGAATATGTGCGGGTACCCAAGTGTAAATGTGTTTGCTCTCCTTCTTCAGTCTACTACTACTACTACTTTCGGCTGCTCCCGTTAGGGGTTGCCACAGCGGATCATTCATTTCCATTTCTTCCTGTCCTCTGCATCTTCCTCTGTCACACCAACCACCTGCATGTCCTCCCTCACCACATCCATAAACCTCCTCTTTGGCCTTCCTTTTGTCCTCTTCCCTGGTAGCTCCATATTCAGCATCCTGCTCCCAATATACCCAGCATCTCTCCTCCACACATGTCCATCTCAATCTTGTCTCTCTTGCTTTGTCTCCAAACCATCCAACCTGAGCTGTCCCTCTTAATATTGTAGTGAATTCGGGGGACAACGCAACCACAGGAACTGCCGCAGCCGGAAAGCGAACCCGTATTGCCCGCACCGCAGGAGACATCGCTAACCGCTCGACTAAAGGGTCAGACCCGCGAGCCAGCGGCCAGCGTGTCTTCTTATCCATGCACGTTACAATATAATCGTTCATAATCCTGTCCTTCTTCATCACTCCCAGTGAAAATCTTAGCATCTTCAACTCTGCCACCTCTAGCGCCACCTCCTGTCTTTTCGTCAGTGCCAGTCTCCAAACCATATAACATAGCTGGTCTCACAACCATCTTGTAAACCTTCCCTTTAACTCTTGCTGGTACCCTTCTGTCGCAAATCACTCCTGACACTCTTCTCCACCCACTCCACCCTGCCTGCACTCTCTTCTTCATCTCTCTTCTGCACTCCCCGTTACTTTGGACAGTTGACCCCAATTATTTAAACTCATACGCCTTCGTCACCTCCACTCCTTGCGTCCTGACCATTCCACTGTCCTCCGTCTCATTCACGCATATGTATTCCGTCTTGCTCCTACTGACTTTCATTCCTCTTCTCTCCAGTGCATACCTCCGCCTCTCCAGGCTCTCCTCAACCTGCACCCCACTCTCACTACAGATCACAATGTCATCCACAAACATCACAGTCCACGGAGACTCCTGCCTGATCTCGTCCGTCAACCTGTCCATCACCATTGCAAACAAGAAAGGGCTCAGAGCCGATCCTTGATGTAATCCCACCTCCACCCTGAACCCATCTGTCATTCCAACTACACAGCTCACCATTGTCACACTTCCCTCATACATATCCTGCACCACTCTTACATACTTCTCTGCAACTCCTGACGTCCTCATACAATACCACACCTCCTCTTTCGGCACCCTGTTGTATGCTTTCTCTAAATCCACAAACACACAATGTAACTCCTTATGGCCTTCTCTATACTTCTCCATCAACATTCTCAAAGCAAACATCACATCTGTGGTGCTCTTTTGTGGCATGAAATCATACTGCTGCTTGCTAATAGTCACCTCTTCTCTTAACCTAGCTTCTATTACTCTTTCCCATATCTTCATGCTGTGGCTGATCAACTTTATACCTCTGTAGTTGCTACAGTTCTGCACATCGCCCTTATTCTTGAAAATCAGTACCAGTATACTGCTTCTCCACTCCTCAGGCATCCCCTCACTTTCTATGATTGTGTTAAACAGTCTAGCTAAAAACTCCACTGCCATCTCTCCTAAACATCTCCATGCCTCCACAGCTATGTCATCAGGACCAGCTGCCTTTCCATTCTTCATCCTCTTCATAGCTGCCCTCTCTTCCTCCTTGCTAATCGACCACACTTCCTGATTCACTATCCCCACATCATCAAACCTTCTCTCTCTCTCATTTTCTTCATTCATCAGCCCCTCGAAGTACTCCTTCCACCTTCTCAACACACTCGCCTCACATGTCAGCACATTTCCATCGCTATCCTTGATTGCCTTAACCTGCTGCACATCCTTCCCATCTCAGTCCCTCCATTTAGCCAATTGGTATAAGTCCTTTTCTCTTTCCTTAGTGTCTAACCTCTCATACAATTCACCATATGCCTTTTCCTATGCCTTTCCCACCTCTCTCTTTGATTTACGCTGCATCTCCTTGTACTCCTGTCTACTTTCTTCATCTCTCTAATGATTCCACGTCTTTTTTGCCAACCTCTTCCTCTGCATACTTTGCTGTACTTCCCCATTCCACCACCAAGTCTCCTTGTCTTCCTTCATGTGTCCTGATGACAAACCAAGTACCTTCCTAGCTGTCTCCCTAACTATTTGTGCAGTGCTTGCCCAGCCATCTGGCAACTCTTCACTACCACCCAATGCCTGTCTTAACTCCTCCCTGAACTCCACACAACAGTCTTCCTTCTTCATCTTCCAGCATTTGATTATTGGCTCTGCCTTCACTCGCTTGCTCTTCTTGGTTTTCAAAGTCCTATATAAAAAGTTTCTCTCTGCAATAATAATTTCAGTCGATCACCCCCCACCCCAAATGTTCTTTTTGATGGTTGCTAGGCCTTCAACCATAAGGTGGTCTGGATTACTATTATGTACATTATAAGAATGCTTCGCCATAGGGTAATCCAAATTGGCTTTTCTGATGGCATACTTGTGCTCAGATACTCTGTCTTTCAGTGTTGTCTTTGTCCGGCCTATGTAAAAACAACCACGGGTACAAGACAAACGGTACACAACAAATGTTGTGATACTGTTGGTAAATGTTTTGATGTCATAACCTTATGAGTCTTAAAGTCATTGAATTGCTTAAATTCCTTTATATTAGGACAGTGGTTGCAAAAGCCACATTTGTAAGTACCCTTCAAAGGTGAAGCCAAGGTTTTTTTTATTATTGACAGGGAGATGGCTTGGCACTAAGCTGTCCCGTAATGTAACAAATCCATCATTTGAAAAAAACAACAGTTTCTTTGTTAAATAAAAACATTTTCAGTGGTTGATAACCAGACTATAGCTTATTTTAAATGAATGTTTGTCTTTATAGCCTAGTGATAAACTGTCAAAAAGGGTTTTAGTTTTTGAGATGCCTAACAGAGGTAGAAGAAAACACAACAATGATTTTCCTCATCTGTAAGGTCTCCCATATAAGAAATGGATTCTTGTATAAAAATATTTTACTGCAAAAATGGTGAAATTGATAGATATCTCAAAACTAAAAAAGAGCTCAAATAAAGCCTGACCGTTGGGGAGTTGAGACATATGAACTCATGTAGGTACTACAAACTTGACATGCTAGTAGCCAGAATATTCCTCTTCCTAACAGAAAAAAAAATGGGATGTGAATATATTGATACATGCGGGAACTACAGACCTATGAACACACACCTAAAATAAGCAGAAATGTAAAAAATTAATATCTATGCAGGATGTTCTCATTAACTTTGTAGTAACTCTGCTATGGATTGTCATAGAAACACCAATCAGGGCTTGTTGAAAAGGTGTGGTTGTGCTGAATCCGAAAGTGTCACTTCCCAGATAGCAAAATTGCTGTGTCCCAGACTCGTCCCAGACCCGACTTTCATCTTTCTTTCATCTGGCCCACATACCACGTGGAATGATTGCACTTGGGCGGTCCCCGCTCCTGTTTGCCAGATCTGGGCCAGAACCAATCCATAGCAATGCCACATGTGCCACATATATTTGCCAAAGGTGGCCAATATTTGTTTTGTGATATTTGGCCATAGTCACCATTTACCACACGGGCCACTTCAGGGTCACATCCAGATTACATGTTGCTGAGAGCACTGCATCTTTGCCAAAAAAGGCCCACATTTGTATTGGAATATTTGGGCCATATTTGCTACACGTGGGCCACTTCAGGCGCACATCCATTTGTCAAGGTGAGAGGAAGGTCATCAGTGCCACATCATTGCCTGAAGTGGCCCACAGCCAGATGCTATCTGGGTTGTGTAGATGTAGCATGCAGAGTCATCGTTACATTATTAAATGTATGAGGGGTCCCAAACCAAAGACAATGAAACGTTGGCAAGTTGCAGCTCCAATCTAACACCACCTAGTATCAGGTGAGAAGAATATGACAAATTCAACTCAAGTAAGATTAATACTACACAGAAAATTGACTGGTTCCCATCTTGCTTTGCTTATTGGAGCTTCCGTGTGCATACGCACTCACACTGAAAGAATTTGACATGCACCGATCATGACTGATTCCTGTTTGGCAGCCCTGAATCCCGGTGATCTCCCATCTCTGCTGCCTGATGTGCCTAGGTGAGCCCCATGCCTTGAGAGCCTTGGACTCATGACTGCAGCCTTTGCGCTGTCTTGTCCAGGGATGTGAAGAAAATAAAGAAAAAAACTGTTCAACCGAATGCATTACATTTTCTTGAAGGAGCAATATTCCATTGAGATATTCTGTTGAATCACAACACCTGCCATCTGTCCCTTACTGCTAGCGATGCTTCTGAGGTGGCAGTGAAAGCTACAAGTATGTTATATCTTGAACATGTTTTATCTTACCTGTATAACAATGATATCCTGGACACCGACGTAACGTTAAACATTTATCTGCAATGGCAGCATGTTCACAGTAGCATGGCTAGCAACAAGAACGAGAGAGCCTGTAGGTTACCCATAATTCCCCTTGGTATTAGGTCTTTCTCGCTGGCCAAAGGTAACGCTGCGAGGCGACAAAGCATTCCGCCCCAGGTGTCCCTCAGATAAGTCAGAGGCACGCTGGCCCTGTCCCCTTGAAAGACGAGCAGCCTAGCCCCTCTTCCCAAGATGAGGGCTCGCTCCAAAGACTTCCACACTGTCACCACCAGTGAGTTCCCTCAACCAGTCTTGTGATGTCACACATTCCCCCTACACGGTTCTCATCCATGCCTCCAGAGAGGATTTGAGTTCCCCAGTGCCTCCTCAAAATCTTTTTTAAAATTCATTTCAATGTCAACCTGATTCAATTCTATCTTAATGTTTCCATATATGAAATGTATCAAGTTTCTTTTCTCTGTAGTAACATTACTTGAGTTGAATTTGTCAATATTCTTCTCATGGCTGATAATGGGTCAATGTTTCATTTTCTTTTGACACAGTACAGATGTAACTCCCTGACTATGCATGCTACATACGCAAGTGATATTGCCGGATTCAGCACAACTACACATTTCCAACATGTCCTCGTTGGTGTTTCTATGACACATGTTCATAGGTGTATATTTCCTGCATGCAAAGATATTCACATCCAGTTTGTCGAGGAATCCCGGCTACTAGCTTGTCAAGTTTGAAAGCTCTAAGAGTTAAATCTACATGAGTTCAAATTAGTCCATGGGCCAGACGATATTTCGGTACACTCAAGGTGGCAAAACTTACTTATAATTTTTGAAAGGATCCATGTCTGTAGATGATATTTTGGTATGATAACCATTCCTGAGTGGCAGCTGTATCACAGTTATCAGCTCATGAAGTTAACCACCCGCTAAACTAAATTGCATTTTAGACGCTGGTGCATATCCTGGTTTAGCCTCATGGTCAGGACATTTTTCAATGTTCTATAATATTGTCTTTGGTATCATTTTAAAGGGGACCTTCTTAGCTTTCATTCAAGCCCTGTTGTGGATATTTCTCACAAATATAGAGGTCACTTGAGCTCTTCAACCCGTCAATAACACACATCTTTCTGCAATTTTCGCCTAAACTATATACTTTCTTTTAGCCCTGTAGCATCTAGGAATATCAGGGACACAAAACACAAAAACTGGAATACTCACAGGACTGTAAAGATTCAGAAAATGTATAATATACCCATACTATTTCATTGTGTGAGGTGATTGTGAGCCTTAAATGAGAACTAGACCAAAGCCAGTCAGGTCACAAACTGGTCTCTATACATTTGTTTAAATACACAATCAAAATACATGATAAAAAGGAATACCATAGTGAGGTAATGAACTATTTTAATATTTTAAACAACATTGACATTTACATATACTTAGTCAATGATACATGTAATCCCATATCATTAGTGGGTATATATGTAATGGTAATGGGTAGGGTAATGGGTATATGTGAATATGGTTACATTATTGTTATCAAGCTCTGGGTAACCAAGTCCAGAATCAACATCCTGTGCATCAAAAGACTACTACCACAGTAATACCATCAGAATCATCACACTGTCATTCATCAAACTGCTCGTTTCTCTCATCATCTGACTGCCCAAGTTCAAAGTCCAGTTCTGGACCATCCTGCTGTTTTTGGTTACTGCAGGTCTGTAACCTGCACATGTCTGTGCATGGAAGTCCATTTGACAGGCACGTGCAGCTTGGCATTTTGCATGAATGCACACACTTGCATGTTAGCATTTCCAAGACCACATCTGGTGCAGGTGGGGAGCGCATCCAGTAAATGGCCAGCTTGCCTTCATCGTCTGTCCATCCATACTCAGTAGGGCTTGGCACCACAGGGTTAGCCTGCAGACAGCACTTCCATATTGCTGCCTGATAGTTGGCTCGTTGAACATGCATAAAGAGACAGTCTCTACATGGTGGCAGCTGGCTGGACTCAACCTCTCCCCTTTTGGTGCAGAAGAGCTGGTAACGCAGTTTGTTCACCTCAGCAGTGCTGCTATTAGCAACATACATCCGACAGGTGAACTGCTCAATTTTCTGGAACAGCTCATCACTCACATTCCATGTCTGTCCCAGTTGACTAAAAGTCTCTTGGCAGGAAGTGTGCTTTCTCACTATCTTCAGGGCATTCAGCTTCCCTCGACCAGCGAATGCACTGACAGTGTCGCAGCCTGTGAAGGCATGTAAGCCAATTAGGCTGTCACAGATGCTGTCTCCAAGTGAACTTGCCAGTTTGGTGATGTCGACAAACCGTGTGCGGTTCTGAGTCCCACACTTCTGGTAGATGGGACAGGTGATGTCCTTCTGGAAGCCAAGACAAAACACCATGACATCAGTGTCCTCAGCTGTGATGATAACTGACTTTGAGCCCGCATTTGCTGCATGCAATGCATGCAGGAGCAGACGGGTGTCAGCTTCTTCATGTGTGGAGTGCAGTTCTGCTGCTTCCTCACACCCATCTTCTGTCAACTTGTAGCAGGTTTCCTCACAGGTCATGTACAACACCTTGCCATGCAGCATAGCTCTGTATCGTGGGAGTTTCCACTCTTCCACCAGAAACTTGATGAGACTGGTCTTGTTGGAGGAACTGCACATAAATTTTCTCCACTGCTGGACGTGGTGTCCCCCTGCAAGATTCTTGTACTGGAGAGTGATGTCTCCACCCCGGTTCAGTCGTTCAGCATCTTTGATCGAAGTCTGGTGATAGACATCAAAAACAACATCAATCCTCCCACTCTGTGCTCCCTCATGGAGGACCTGGGTCAAGGCTGACTCTGCCACCTGTGCAAAGGTTTTGTTGTTGCCATTCATTTTTTGGACCAGGCTCATCCCATCAATGATGGAAGTAGATGGGATTGGGATGTCTTCTGCAGGAGATACATTCTTTTCAAGCTCTCTGGCAAGTGCAGCCTTGTTTGTTTTTCGTAAGGACCCATCAGCATTTGCCAGTGCCCATGGTAGTGGGCCCAATGGGTAGGCAAGGACATCCTTCAGATTCACCTTCCTGCTTTCAGCCACCAGGATCATGTTACTGAAAAGGTTTCTATCTGCCTTCAGAACCACATCCTGTGCTTTCTTTCCATGAGCTTGTTTTGTGCTGACATTGGAGAATGTTTTCAGACTTTGCTTGGTCATCTTGTCGTGGAATTTCACAGGTGGTGGGTCTGCATCTAACCTTGTTTGCTGGAATGCTTGGTAGGCCTCTTCTCCTTTCTCAAGAGCTCTCAAGAGATCTATGGTCACATCAGGTGGAGCCATGTTGCCAGTGGAGAGGCTAACCAAATCAATCTCATCAGGGGACATAGGATTGAGCCAGTTATTCTCCATAAGGTCCATGAGAGACTGGACATCTGCTTCATCTCTCTTGATCCTTGGACTCTGTAGATCTGGATGAGACCATTTGCACCTGCCTTGACCTGTCAGGTCTCTCAGCTGTCTGAGGTACATGCTTCTATACTCAGCTGTGAGATAATATTTGGTCACAGCTCCTGGCTTCAAGCTGAATCCCTTTGTCCCTCCAGCTGTTTGGGTGTCTTTGTTCACCGTTTCTTCTATAGCTTGGTCAACAGGGATTCGGCCAAAGGGATTGGTGGAGCCCAGTTGGACTGAGAAGCCTCCTTCCATGAATTCTGTGTACACATCTGGGTGTGTGATGGGCAGCTCAGACATCTGGGCGTAGTAGTAGGGGAGGTAGCGTGCATAATTCATCCTGTCATAAGCAAAGCACCATGGGATCATTGCTCGAATGCTAGCCAAGTGTAGCATCCAGTCTCCCTCTCTGGATGCTCGGATGAGCCCCAACGAGATTTCAACCATGTCCAAATAGGACATCCAGAAGTTCGAGAGGCTGCCGTTTCCACCTCTAAGGAACTCACGGTAGACTTCAAATAGATCCATGATGCGTGTACAAGAGCTGTTCTCGAGGACCTCCTTCAAAGCATGTTGTGAGACTTCTTTCCCAAGGCTGTCAATGGTCTTCAGTGTCTCATTCAGGTGAACCATGTCATTCCTGTGAGTTTCTTCCAACCAGGACAGGAAACCATTCAAGGTCAGTCGCATGAGAGCCTCATACAGGAGCTTGTGTAGTCGCACTGCCCTGTTGTACTTGCGGCCATCCATAACACCAGCAATTGAGCCTTCTGCAATCATGCCAGACTCAATGCAGAGGTCTTTGAGTCCAGCAACTTGGAAACGCTTTCCTATTATTGCCAGCAGTGTGCAGATGGTGTGGAATACCCCAAGCCTAACGATGATATCATGGAACTTGTCATGGTGTTTCCATGTGATCTCGACAGCCTTCGCATACAGGGCTTGGTCAAAGACACAGACAATCTTCCTCAGGCCTAAGCACTGCATGATGCTCAGTGACTGGTTAAGCACCTCGTTGACAGTAGACATTTGTGTCGCTGGAGCATTGATGGTAGGCAGATAGCCTATATTGTCGGGGATGACCGTCATCTCTCCTCGAGTCAGGATGTTGAAGCCTGTCCAGCTGCTGACTGACTGTTCTTCTTGTTGTGACATGCGTGCTAGGACCCAAAGAAGGTTTTTCTCTCTGGCAAGCTTAGTATTGGCTGCAGTATCGGCATCTGACTTTTTGCTTTGTGGTGGCCCTACCCGTTGTCCAGCATTGTAAGTTGGTAACATTGGTGGGGGTCCATCAATGCTTCTCTTCTTTGTTTTGGGAACAGTGGGCATGGGTTGGACAGGAAGTGGGTTGACTGGCTTTGCTTGCACAGCAATCCCATTGACTCTGTGAGATGTTCCCTCACCACTGACAGTTTCTTCAAGACGGTCGATATTGTCCCAGGCTAAAGTTGTGAATATGCCAGGATGGATGTTAGCTGGAAGGGCAATGCCACTCCCTGATGATGAGAGTTTCTGGAGACACAGGGCAGTGTTGATCTCTTCCATCTGTGAATAGGACACACTGTGACCAAGTCGGTTGAGGATGTTTATCAACTCTACATTTCCTGTCAACGATTTGACACTGAATGGCAGAACAATGTGCTTGGAAGGCTTGGTATTTCCACATGTCACTGCATATACTATGTCATGGCCAAATGACTGCAGAAGGCACTGCACTCTCTGGGATGCATGATCAGGATCATTTGAGCCTGTGAGTAGAGAGTACAGGAAGATAATGAGCGACTCTGGAATGGTAGGACATTCTGCTTCTGGTTTGACTTCAGGCGGCCAGGTTTGAGGAACATCTTGACTTTTAATGTCTGCTCTCAATTTGATGGCTGCTTTGGCTATAACATCTTGTGCACTGACACTTTTCAGGGTCTGCAGCTCCCTTTTGAGAGACTGATTTTCTTTGGCAAGTTCCCTCATGGACAAGTTATCGGGATAGAGGAGGAATTTTCCTTTCTCATCAGGGAATATCTGCAAGGCTCCAGCAAACTCACTCTCCAGATTTCGCCTTATGTGCTTCTTGGTTGATTCCTTGACTTGGGCAATGCCTTGGGAGTTCATTGAAGCTACCAGTCTAGAAGAGAGATCAGTCATTGTCATCACTTGAGGATTGCCAAAAAGCTCCATCCTGATGAAGAGGAACAGCTCATTGTATGCCTTATTCACAGCAGCTTCATACTGGGCTGCAGCATCATCATCTTCATTGCTGGCAACCTCTCCTTTGGAAACCTCTTCTTTGGTGTAAAGTCTATAGCATGACCTGTGGTAGTGCCCTTCAGCTGCTACAAGGTCTCTACTCACAATGGCAAGGATTCTGCTGTCCCTTTTCTTTGTGGCTGCACTCCTGATCTTTGCATCAGCTCGCAGTTCTCAACACTGCACCAGTACTTCTCTCGTATTCTGTCTCTTGGAATATTTGCTGTTTTTCTGACAAAATATGCACTCTGCATCATAAGTCCTAGATGTACTTGGAGCATGTCGAGCTACTCTCTTAGATTGTTTCTCTTCAGCAGAGACACAACTTTTCTTTTCTTTTGCAAGGAGGCCATCAAGAATTTGCTTCATAGTGAAGACACTTTCTGTGGTAGTAGATTGCTGGAATCTGTCCCTCAGGAATGTCTTTTGCCAGTTTCAAAACTGGTGCATGATTTCGTATCTAAGCTGCCCTGAGCAGAGTTCTCCATGAGTCGACACTTTGTAGGGAAACCAGCTTATTTGTATCATCAGAACAGTGGATAATGCACTCCACCCGTGGGCGCTTTGGTATTGGGTAAAAACTTGCTTGTTCACCAGTGGCCATATTCAGTCAGTTTTCACCTGCCACATACAAACAAATACATGTAACTTAGGTGTATGAACACTACTAAAACAAAGTTTACTTTGCTTCACCAGCGTCATATTACCATTATTTATCTTACATAGCCACAAATAGATACATTACCTAGTTGCTATGCAACAGCTGTATTTTGTCCACATGAGGCCGCTAAAATCAACACAAGATGAAAGTTCCTCGTAGCCACTTTAACTAATCATATTAACATATACATTAAAAGAACATGCTAACATTATGGGAAATTGGCTTACAATCTTCTCCAGAGTGAGACAAGAAGATAGATACCAGTTTCCTCTATATGTGTTTAGTAGAAAGCTATCTGGCTGCACGTTAGCCTAGCTTAGCACAATGAATGGAAGTACACAGTACTGGTTATCCTTGGTTGTTGGCTAACTAAGAACTGTCCCAGAGTTTAAGCTAGGCTAATCATTACCAGGGGTGTTGAAATGCTATATTTGTAAAAATCTGGGCAAATACACAATCGTGAGAGGCACAGAAACAGGTTTCCTGAAAGAAAAATGAAATAGCTGCTCATTTGGAAAGGTTATCATGTATTATTTTACTTCTGTTAGTGTACCAAATAAAATGGCACCAGTGAAGTTGTGTCACCTTGGGTGATATCGATATCTGGTCTGACCCATGGACTAACTGGCTTTGGTCTAGTTCGTTTCTTAGTAATAATGCCCTTCTAATTTAAGGTTCACAATCACCTCACACAATGAAATAGTATGGGTATATTATACATTTCCTGAATCTTTACAGTCCTGTGAGTATTCCAGTTTTTGTGTTTTGTGTCCCTGATATTCCTAGATGCCACAGGGCTAAAAGAAAGTATATAGTTTAGGCGAACATTGCAGAAAGATGTGTGTTATTGACGGGTTGAAGAGCTCAAGTGACCTCTATATTTGTGAGAAATATCCACAACAGGGCTTGAATGAAAGCTAAGAAGGTCCCCTTTAAAATGATACCAAAGACAATATTATAGAACATTGAAAAATGTCCTGACCATGAGGCTAAACCAGGATATGCACCAGCGTCTAAAATGCAATTTACTTTAGCGGGTGGTTAACTTCATGAGCTGATAACTGTGATACAGCTGCCACTCAGGAATGGTTATCATACCAAAATATCATCTACAGACATGGATCCTTTCCAAAATTATAAGTAAGTTTTGCCACCTTGAGTGTACCGAAATAGGAAATTTTGGGCTCTGGCCCATGGACTACTTGTACAGGGACCGCCAGCAGCCTTTTGAGGAAGAGCCTGGACCAAAAAACTCTGACCACCTCAACACTTTCATGGCCTGCAGAGACTGAAAATGCCTCACCTTCACACATAGGATGTAAGTTGCCTTTTTTTCCCCAGGTCCAGGTTTTCCAGGTCCTCACCACCTGCTACTCCCCCACATTAGGAGAGACAGTCAGTTGTGGAAAACCATAATCCACATCCTCCTCCCAATGGCCAGCCAGCTCACGGTTCTCCATCATAAATATCCTCAGGTACTCTCGAAGTGACCCATACACCTCCTCAATAACATGACTCAACAACCTGGGTCTGATTTTGGTGCGTTGTTGCAGGGTCCCCATGGGTGTCAGCAAATGTCCCAGCTTCACACATCCAGCCCCCTTCAGAGAAGATCTTATGCTGGCTGAGGACAGGGTCTGGGCCTGAATGAAGCTGTTGCAAAATAATGGCTCCTCAAACAGCCACAGATCAGCCATAGCAGCTGGCTCCCTGGAGGCCTTCAAGCTATTCCATGCATCCAGGACAGAGGCGCAGAAAGACAACAGGCCTGTGAGATCTGCCTCCTCCAGCCTCAGCAGAAACTTTTGCTTACTGTACCCTAGACCAGTGGTTTTCAACATTTTTACAGGGAACCCGTATTTTCCCATTGATTATCAACACGACCCATGTAACAATTACAATGAATCTAATTGCACGTGCAATCAAACCAAGCCTAAGAAAATACCTCAGTAAACATCACTTAATGTGAAGGTTGAGCCTGCCTATTCTGCATGATCTGGCTCCAATCTGGTTTGCAGGATGAGAGGGCAACGCGCATATAAGGTACAGCATTCAGTCAGTTCCTTTCCTTTGTCTTCATCTTAGTTAGAACAGAAAATCCAACTTCGCACATACATGTTGTTATGAAAGGCAATAGCAACAAAGTGCTCGCTTTACTCAGCACTGGATACTCATAGGAGAGGCCAATCCAGAATGAGGATAACTTCTCCGTTTGGTGGCATGTTTTCAGCATGCTGTCACAGGTCAGGTGCAGCAGGTCAGACTCCTCATTAGGAGTTAGATTTAAGTCAGTCAGTGATTCCGGAATTTCAAACTCAAAAGGGATTTCTCACCCACCTCTTTTCTATAAATTTATTTCTAGTTTTTCCCCTTATCCCACCCGATTAACCCAATGGCATATGGCCGGAACTCTTGTTGAATAACTCTCCTGGCTCACGTTTCCACAGGAAGGAGATAGTCGTTACACCAGCTTCCTTCAAACTCGTGTCGGCTGCTCTCGCTATTTTACACGCTGAAGCCTCGCATGGATTGCATCGCCTTCAGGCCGCGAAGGAGGCGTAGGGAGAATGCTTTCAGTTGCTTAGCTGCAGGCGCCCGGGTGGGCCAGAGGGGTCGCTGGAGAACGACGAGTCCCCGAACACTACACCGATCTACTCCCACTATCCCTCGGGTAAGGGTGGCCTAATGAATGCCTTACCCCGTGGACGCTCTGGCCATGACTGGTTACGGCGAGTCTGAGATACGAACCTCCCAGCCACATGATGAGCGGATTGCAAGAACGGCGGTTTATTCCGCTCGGCCACCAGAGCGGCCTCACCCACCTCTTTTCTTTCAAAATGTTAAACTTCTCCTGCGGACAGTAGTGAGCGAAATTTCCGGTCAGTGTAGCCAAATGTGTCTGAATGAGGCACATCAGGTCAGCAACCGTTTTCTTGGACACACGACTTTCTTCGATGCACCTCATCATGGTGGGGAATATGTAGATGCTGGCGCTTTTAAGTCGCACTTGCCACAGTTTTAGTGACTTTTGGAAAGCTAATATTTGTTCACAGTGTCTGGAAAAAATCGTTTTCCCCTCCTTGTAGTTTTAGATTCAGTTCGTTTAGAATAGAAAAAATGTCAGCAAGATAAAAGCAATTTTTATCACTAAATGAATTAGCTAGAGGTGAATGTTTCTGAAGAAGGAAAGCGTGTATTTCGTCCCTCGATTCATACACTTGGCCAACAACCCTACCTTTTGACAACCATCGCACATCTGTATGAAACAGCAAATGCGAGTGCTCCACTGCCATTTCCGAACACAAGGCCTCGAAAAGCCGACTATTGAGAGCACTGCCTTTAATGAGGTTCAAGACTTTAATAATGTCTTTCAACACCACTTCAAGCTCAGGAGGGATTCCTTTTGATGCTAATGCTTCGCAGTGAATAAAACAATGATTCCAAACAATGTTCTGTCCAGCTGCGTCCATAATCCATCTGACAACTCCACTGTTTTGCCAGTCATGTTGGCTGCCCCATCGCTGGTAATGCCTTTGCAATTAGCCCAATCCATTCTGCACTTTTGTTACCACATAGGTATACTTGTCGAAAATCTGTGCACCTGTCGTGCTGGTTGGTAATGTCAAGCAGCACAACAGATCCTCAACAAATTCACTTTGCAGACATACTGAACATAAACCAACTAAGTTGCACATGATGCAACGTCTGTACTTTCGTCCAGCTGTATTGAGAAATCACTCGCTGACTTTAATCGAGATATAAGCTGTTCTTCTAAATTCTGAGCAATATCGCAAATTTGATGAGACACTATGTTATCACTCAGTGGGATTTGTTTCAGTTTTTCAGCTGACTTCTCGTCTATAACTGTGCGAACCATGTCTACTGTCGACGGCAGTATTAGTCTCTGCTAGCGTGTGGGACACTTTCTCTTTTGCTATGCGATACAAAACCATGCTAGAGGCTAGCCGTATTTCTCATTGTATGTTACGTTTCTGCGAAGTACCTGAGCTAATGATTTAATTTTTTGAGCCTTCCTTTGAAAAAAGGACAAAGGTTTATCCACCAGATCGCCACGACGAATATGTAAATGTCTTTACAGTTTCGTGTGTTTCAAACTCATTCACCAGCTTTTCCCCACATGTAACACACATGGGTTTTGCACCCTGATCTGCTTGGAACAGTTGACAAAGCCAAACATTAAAAAAAAATCCTTGTATGTCCTTGCTCCCGATTTCTGTTTTTTCTTCGCAGGCCCCAGAGTACCAGTACTCGGTTCATTGCCGATATCTGTGCTGCTTTATCCTGCAGCTGTTGTTGGCTCGGCAGGCTGGCTAACATCAGCTGCTTCATTTCGATCCTTGGTTGTCGGCATCTCCGACCCTCTTTTCTTGTAAAAAAAAGAAAAAAAGATCAATGGTGTTGCTTGTTCTTGACCTGTTCATCTTTGGTTTAATTGGAATAACACCAGCCTAAACTGGTAGCTAAACGTCTTATAATGGAGTCTATATTTTGCTAGCTAGCATAAATGTTGAACATTGCGATGTGGGATCTGGCTGTGTCAGGATAGGAAAAATAATGTATGTGATGACGGTTTCACATAGCTAAACATTAGGATAGATCAGGGATTGTGTTAAATTCTTTGTGCAACAGCAATACGTCGTTTTTTAAAATCCCGAATATGACCCACGAATGGCCGCTACATCTAGAGAGCTTGATTGATTGCACATACAGGGCGTGCTGATGTGAGATATAATTTACAAAAAAAAAAAAGAAAGAAAAAAAAACCTGTCTACCAAATCAAATTTGCCGACCCATTTTTAATAGTCTGCGACCCATTCACGGGTTGCGACCCAGGGTTTGAAAACCACTGCCCTAGACGAGCAGCTGTCTGCAGGATGAGCTTGGCTCTGTCTGGCCACCGCACACCACAGTGATAAAGCAGTCTCTGCGGTCTTCAGCCTAAAGGCCATCACTCTAGAGGAAATGTCCACAAGACCCTGTCCTCCTCCTTTCACTGGGAAGCATAAGGCAGGGGCTTGGGTCTAGTGCTGCCCTAACCAGAAAAAGTCCACTATAGCCTGCTGAACATCTTCAATCAGGCCTCCATGGTGGAGGTAGAACAACCAGTCTGTGCCACAACGTCGAGGCAGCCAAGTTATTGGCAACCAAAAGTAGATCCCTATACGACAGCTGGGGTAGCAACCATTTCCATTTAGACAACTTGGCACACACTTTCTCCATCACACCCTCCCAATTCTGCCTCTAATAATCCTCTGTGCCTAAAAATACCCCCCAACACCATCACACTTCTCCCTCACTGCAGACCTGCAGGCAAACTAGGTGCTGCTCTATCTCTCCACTGTCCTACCTGCAAGGCTTCACTCTTTGCCCAGTTTACCTTTTGCTGATGAAGCCTTCTGTTATAAGCCCAGACTTCCGTGTAGTTTCTGCACATCCCCCTGATCCCTGACAAACACATAAGCAGAAACTATCGAAGGTAGGTTGTGTTGTGTGTCTGACAGTGAAAGCCCGTTGAGACGGCTTCTCAGCCTATACAGCAGAGGTTCAATAGCCAGACTGTACAGCTGGCCTGAGATGGAACAACCCTGTCTTATCCCCCTCTGCACATGGATTGGCTGGCTCAACCCTCCCCCAACTTTCACCAAACACTCAAAACCACTATACAATAACCCCATCCTTGATACAAAATGGTCACCAAAACCAAATGCTTTGAGTACTGAAAATAAATAGCTGTGAGCCACCCTGTCAAATGCCTTCTCTTAATCTAAGGAGATAATACCAATGTCAAGATCATAAAGTCTGCATAAGCCAATTACATCTTGAAAATGAAAAAGATTATCCATTATTTTTCAACCCTATAAACAGTATGTTTGGTCCATATGAACAAGTATATCCAGATATTCTCTCAATCTGTTTGACAGTGCTCTGTAAAGCACTTAATAGTCTGAGCATAAGAGGGCCACTGGCCTCCAGTTTTTCTGCAAAGCTAAATCTCCCTTTTAGGGAGCAAGCAGAGAACTGCCCTCTTACAAGAGACAGGCATCATCCCTGCATGGAACCATTCCAAGAGAACTTCATGCAGGTCAGGTCCAACGGAACACCAGAAATGCTTATAAAAATCAGTGGTGAGCCTGTCTATTCCTGGAGCCATCTGACCAACAGCTACAGTCAACTCCTCAAAGCTGAGTTCTCTACATTAGGGAGGTTAAGCGACTTTTGACTTCAAGTCATGATGCAAAGGTCCCCTTTGGTATGGAGGTATCTTAGGGCCATAGAAATAAATTTATCCAGACACAAGTGAGATCACCTTTTGTATCTGAAATACACGCATTTTTTCAAAATGGCTGCCGACAATACACTAGAGCCCATATCTTTGCTTCTGTTATAGCTATAATGACAAAATTGGCATCAAAGTGTACATTTTTGGGGTGAAGGAATCCAGCTAAATAGATGTCAAGGCTAAAAAAACCAACAGTTTTCTCCTTACCATGACAATTGGGGGTAAAATATGCTAATTTTATTTAAAAAATGCATGCCTGCAAAAGTCCACTCACTGAAACAACAACTTAAAATGTTCAATATGAGTATTATGGATGCAAAGGTACTGAGTAGTGAGACAACAAATTCATAACTATGTTTACAGTTTCATTGAGACAGTGCTTGACAGATAAACGAGGCAAATATTTCCCGTCAGTAGTAAGAAGTAGGCAGTGCCACACCTACAATGTTGTAGTGGTGAAAACTTAATAGTTTAGTGTGCATACATCGCTAAGCTGATTTTCCATTTAGATATCTGCACCACTGTGGGAGCATGAACCATGATATCATGGTTCTTGAGCCACCATGATTCTTGAGCTAATCAATGAGCTGCTTATGTATCTGGTCATGCGGGATGTTGGAGAACGCTCATCTTGACTTCTGCCCTGTGAAGTGACCACTTTGGAACTCCACAAACAGAGCAGAATGTTGTTCTTCTAGCGTTGCCATATCACAGAGATGGATGGGCAGGTTCCGGGCATAGTGGGTATGATCCAGTGCAAATATCCATGGCATCAGAGAATCAAGTGTCTCCATGTAGAGGGAGAAATCTGCTGAGTGACAGGACTTGACAGCCTGAAAAAAACAAATAAGTGCTTTGTATGAAATACTAGAAATGTGAAGGAGCTGTAATCTTGATTTAAGAATATAAATTGGACAAAGGAGTGAATGAGACACGATTTGAACATATCTTACCTGAAGAATGAGAAGATCCCGCTCCATGGACTTGAGCCAGAGATCTGCTTGGGGTTGTGAGGCACACAGTGTCTTGAGCCATTCATCAAAGGGCAGAGGGGTGAGATTGCTCGGCTCATCATCGTCATTTGTTGCCTTCTCCACATACTGATCGTAAGCCTTCTTCATGAGCACATAGAGAGCAGCTACAGACACCTGATCCATGTATCGGGTTCTGCAGATGTGGTGAACACTAATGAAGGTCTGAGCGTTGCCACTAATCGAGATACCACTATTGGTAAGCGCTGTGGTCCACCTGCTGCCATCCAGCCAGTCACCAGACACACTCCACAGCATCGTCTCTGTATTCATTGTTACAATGTTACAGGGAAGGAGTCCTCGCCAAGCTCTGTCTGGAGGAACTTCCACTGAAATGTCTTGGCTAGTGTGAAGAGTGGTTGATCAGCTACCATGACTAGTGTCTGGCCTGGATATAGGTAGCTGATTGTTTGTACGAGGGCTTTCATCGCATGCCGAGCCATAGTGGGGCTGGTAGGGGACTCTGTGAATAGTGGCAACATTTATGATTTGGATGGGAAGGGGGGGTGAAGTAGACTGTGTAATGCTGGCATAATATGCAGCCCATGAGATCCATTCTCAAGCTTCAAGGTTCTTTTTCACGAGAAGGTTTCTGACACTCTCCAACCACTGTTAGCCTTCTTCAGTGACATTGATGAGAGGAGGGGAGGCTGGATGAGGATGACTGTTGGTATTCAGGGCGGGAACATACAAGACCTCATCAGTTGGCAATGAAACATCCAGATCCATGGTCGTGTAGTGAGTTGGCAAGGATTTCACATGCTTCTTCCCCAGCACAGCAGGATCTAGGATGTCAGTGAGATTCTCAGTTTGTTGGCTCTCTGAAGAGAAGTGCTGCTGAATGCTGATGCATGTTCCATGTAGGGGTGATATTGCTATTGTCGATGATGGTTTGTGGTCAATGTTATCAAAACCACCATTGGTGAAGACACCCATGACTGCCTGAGGTGGGACCACCACACCAATCTGCTCCCAGTGATTGATCACTGAATTTGCTGTCTATGCTGAATGTTTTCAAGCCGTCATATGACACATATTCCTCGCTTATGCTTGGCTTCCACCAGATATCTACTACCACTTTGATGGTGTAGTTTCATTGCCAGATATAGCGAAGCTGGTATTTTCCTCTCTGCCAGGATTCTTGGAGCTGTCTCTTACAGAGTTGAAAAGGATTTGCTGTCCAATGGATGTTGCAACCTGGGACTTCTCAGGTCCAGGAGGTGGCTGATCAATACCTGATCCATCAAGAAGCATGTGGAGGAACGATCTTGGCATGGGAGGGATAGAATCAGCTTCACAGGTTGTTGAGAAGGAACTTGTAAAAGCATGCTTCATGGGGAGATACTCTTGCTGAAGGATTTTGGCTGCTTTGAAAATGATGGAGACATCAGTACATGTGTTGCTTTTCATGCCAACAACCGCTTTGCTCAAGTCATCGTCAAAAACAAGGGACCACACACGATTCATTCATACTGATCTGATGTCTGGAATCAGGCGTTTGATACCCTCTGTTACGTTCCCTGTTAAAGGCTCAGGGGATGAGGGGACATAACAAAGAAAATAAAAAGTGTCCCAGGGGAATAAGAAAGGTGGGAGGCAGAAAACCAAGTGCAAAAAAGAGTAGATTTATTTACAAAAAATTAACCTTCAATCTAAATACAGAATAAAAAGGCAACTAAAGATGCTGGCTCTTAACCAGGCTTAGCTAAACAAACAAATAAGAACAATTACAAGCTTCACGCTCCTTCACAAGGAGTAATGGATATTAACACAAGAGCTCGACAACCATGGCCCACTGGCACTGTTGGGTGTCTCTCTCCAAAGTATATACCCAGCTGATGAACAGTTGGGATCACCTGGGCTCAATCATCAGTACCATAGGAGACGGGGCATTACCTGGAGAGGGAAAATTACAAACATGCTGCTCCTGTAACACCTTTAACGGACCTTGCACATTATGGCCAAAAACGAGTTCAGCCGGACTAAACCCCAGAGACTGTTGTGTTGCGTCACGGATGGCAAAAAGCATGAATAGTAAACCTTCATCCCAATCTTTCTCCGTCTCATAATAGCACTTCTGCAACATGGACTTAAGAGTTTGGTGCCAGCATTCTAGCGCACCCT
This sequence comes from Lampris incognitus, assembly GCF_029633865.1. Lineage (NCBI taxonomy): Eukaryota > Metazoa > Chordata > Actinopteri > Lampriformes > Lampridae > Lampris > Lampris incognitus. The sequence continues at coordinate 108,283,551 of NC_079211.1, forward strand.
GTGACTCAGGATGGTACGCGCTACTCACTGCATGTGATATGCCCAAAGACTGCAGTGTTTGTTTGAAGGTCTTAGACAGAAAGTTTGTGCCTTGATCGGTTTGTACAACACATGGTAACCCAAAGGTGGTAAAGAACTTTTTTAGAGCTCTACTAACGGCGGAAGCGGTAATTTTCCTTAAAGGAATTGCTTCAGGAAACCGGGTCGAAACACACATCACAGTCAGTTGGAACTGGTTACCAGACTTAGTCCTGGGTAGGGGGCCAACACAGTCTACAATAATATGTTCAAAGGGGGTGCCAACAGCTGGAACTGGATGCAAAGGCGCTGGGGAAATTTTTTGATTTGGCTTGCCTGCAAGCTGGCAGGTGTGACATGTTTTGCAAAAATGTGCAACGTCAACTTTCAGTCCTGGCCAAAAGAAATGCTTTAAAACACAGTCATAAGGCTCTGTTATACCCAGATCACCCGACCACAGGTGTTCATGCGCTAAGGTCAGCACATGTTGCCTATAGCCAGCTGGAACTACAAGCTGATGAACTGAACTCCAGTCTTCTCCTAAGTCATCTGCAACAGCTCCCCCCCGTTGAACCCACGTGCACACCAGCAAACCACCTGTATGAGTGGTTTCTTCTACACTTATTGACACCTTTTACAACAGAAGCAAAACACTTTGTCAGAGAAGGGTCACTCTTCTGGGCTTGGATGAGTGCTTCCCGTGCTAGTGGCAGAGTCACATTTGGAGCAGTGTCCATCTTTGCGTTCTCACGTGCTTCGGGCCGATCACTCGCTGACTCACCAATAGAGGACAATTTTGGCAACTTGTGCTCAGACAAGGCTGATGAACCTCTTTCGGCTGTCTCTTGGCCTGAGCTCTAGTTAATGCACTGACACCAAACACGTCAGGATGTTTCTGTGCCAAGTCATCAGACTCCGTCACAGACAAGGGAACATCCATAACCTCAGGTGTGGGGTATACTTTCACTCCTGCTACGTCGTTCCCCATGATGAAATCAACGCCGCTGATTGGTAAAGATGCGCGAGTGGCTACGGGAAACAAACCACTAATAAGTTTCGATTTCACATGGATGCAATGAAGCGGTGCAGGCACAAAACTCATTCCGATCCCTCTCACAACAGCACTCGCATCACAGGCAGAGTCTTTAGTCAGGCAAGACAGTAGCACGAATGATGATTGGGAACCACCAGTATCTGGACATTGATCTTTGGCTCTTCCGGTGAGCGATACAAACCCTTGAGAGATGAAAGGTTCGAAACACTCATCTGGCCCCTCTGCAAGGGGGGGTTGGTTAAGGGGGATGTGGACATCGTTTTTATCAATCCCACCCCTTTTGGCTGTCTCGGGACAGCTTCCTGTTGCTTCAGTTTCAAGGCCTCACAATCTGCAACCGCATGTCCAGACCGATGACAATAAAAACACTGTTTCGCCACTCTAGGATTTGGAGGGATACTGACACGCGAAGTTTAGGTAATGTGCAGGTTAGGATTTTGTGAGTCGCCGCTGCCGGAGGAGGAAATATTACGCGGCACAAAAACGCTTTTATATGTGAGCGTGAATTCGTCCGCCAACACTGCCACCTGATGCAGAGTGGACACTTTTTGTTCATTCAAATAAGTGACAATGCAGTCAGGCACATAGTTTTTAAAATCCTCCAACACTACCAGCTCTTTTAAGGATGCCAAGTCGTGGGCCTTACAAGCAGAACATCATCGCTCAAAGAGAAGGCTTTTTCCCCGCGCAAAGACAGTATACATCTGATTTTGGCTTTTCCTGAGGCCTCTGAAATGCTCTCGATATGCCTCTGGCACTAACTCATCCCTGCAGAATAGCACTTTTGGGTTTTCCATTAATAGTTCTATCTGCGGCAGGAAGTGAGGCGCAAGCTTCAAGAGCTTTTCCAGTTCGTTTACACTGGGGCAATATAGCCCACACATCCTGCGGCCAGCTCAATGCTGCGGCTATGCGCTCAGACGCACCGAAGTACACTCACCGGCCACTTTATTAGGCACACCTGTCCAACTGCTCGTTAACGCAAATTTCTAATCAGCCAATCACATGGCAGCAACTCGATGCATTTAGGCATGTAGACATGGTCAAGACGATCTGCTGCAGTTCAAACCGAGCATCAGAATGGGGAAGAAAGGTGATTTAAGTGACTTTGAACGTGGCATGGTCGTTGGTGCCAGACGGGCTGGTCTGAGTATTTCAGAAACTGCTGATCTACTGGAATTTTCACGCACAACCATCTCTAGGGTTTACAGAGAATGGTCCGAAAAAGAGAAAATATCCAGTGAGCGGCAGTTCTGTGGGTGAAAATGCCTTGTTGATGCCAGAGGTCAGAGGAGAATGGCCAGACTGGTTCGAGCTGATAGAAAGGCAACAGTAACTCAAATAACCACTCATTACAACCGAGGTATGCAGAAGAGCATCTCTGAACGCACAACACGTCGACCCTTAAGGCGGATGGGCTACAGCAGCAGAAGACCACACCGGGTGCCACTCCTGTCAGCTAAGAACAGGAAACTGAGGCTACAATTCGCACAGGCTCACCAAAATTGGACAATAGAAGATTGGAAAAACGTTGCCTGGTCTGATGAGTCTCGATTTCTGCTGTGACATTCGGATGGTAGGGTCAGAATTTGGCGTCAACAACATGAAAGCATAGATCCATCCTGCCTTGTATCAACGGTTCAGGCTGATGGTGGTGGTGTAATGGTGTGGGGGATATTTTCTTGGCACACTTTGGGCCCCTTAGTACCAATTGAGCATCATGTCAATGCCACAGCCTACCTGAGTATTGTTGCTGACCATGTCCATCCCTTTATGACCACAGTGTTCCCATCTTCTGATGGCTATTTCCAGCAGGATAACGCGCCATGTCATAAAGCTCGAATCATCTCAGACTGGTTTTTTGAACATGACAATGAGTTCACTGTACTCAAATGGCCTCCACAGTCACCAGATCTCAATCCAATAGAGCACCTTTGGGATGTGGTGGACCGGGAGATTCGCATCATGGATGTGCAGCAGACAAATCTGCAGCAACTGCGTGATGCTATCATGTCAATATGGACCAAACTCTCTGAGGAATGTTTCCAGTACCTTGTTGAATCTATGCCACGAAGGATTAAGGCAGTTCTGAAGGCAAAAGGGGGTCCAACCCGGTACTAGCAAGGTGTACCTAATAATGTGGCCAGTGAGTGTAGGATTCAACTTCGGCCTCACGGAACACAGGGACCAACGTGATGTTTTTGCTCACATCAAAAGCTTGGTGTCGGCAACTCACTCGCGACAGCAGAGCCAGACCCTAACTGCAACTCTAACTCTCACATTTTGACGGCTGTCTCTGCCTCCAACTTCTTCAACTCCAACTCCCTGCAAAGCTGAAGTTCCCTCTCCTTTTCCCTTCCCTCCTTTTCCAACTGGAGACAAGCAAGACGGACTTTTAACCGCGTATCCAGTTAAGAACCAGGGGTGGACTCTACAGAGAAAGGTTCAAAGGGCGGTAGGGTAACCGGTTTATCCTCTGTCACACCACGGGAACCCGGAGTAAACTGGTATTTGCTCAGCCGGCTCTTCTGCCGGAGATAACCAGAGCGGCTCTCAGCTGAGAACAATGCGGCTTCACCCGCGGCTTGACTATGGGGCACCGGTAAGCTAAGAACCCCTCCAACAATTAGCGCATCTGTAAGCGCTGCTTTCAGGTCCCTTTTGGAAAGAGAACCTGAGATAGAGATGCTATAATGCACCGTAATGTCACAGCTCTTTTTTTTTCCTACAGTCATCCAGCTGAGCTAGTGTAGGATTAGCTGTAAATGCATGCAAATCAAACACAAGAGGTGCAAGCGTTTACCAAACACATCAACTCAGTGGACAAGAACATTAAGTTCACAAGGGAAGACGTAAAGAACAACAGTTTGCCCTTCTTGGACTGTGACGACCGCATTGGGGAAGACAGCAGCCTCCACATTGGGGTTTACAGGAAACCTACACACACAGACCAATATCTACTTTTCGACTCACACCACCCTCTGGAACACAAACTGAGCATCATCAGAACTCTGCAACACAGAGCTGACAGTGTGCCCAGCAGCACTCAGGCCCAACGAGAAGAACACAAACACCTGAGGGGAGCTTTAAAAACCTGCGGCTACCCCAGTTGGACCTTTGTGAAAACTGCAACACGTTCCAAAAAGACCAACCAGGTGAGCGACGAGAAGAAAAGGAACAGAAGGAAGAGCACAGTCATCCCGTATGTTTCTGGGGTCTCCGAGAAACTCAGGAGTTTTCAACAAACACCGCATCCCGGTATACTTGAAACCCAGCAACACACTCCGACAAAGACTGGTTCATCCCAAAGACCGTGTACCACACACCCGAAAAAGCAATCTGGTGTATGCTGTACAATGCAATGAGGATTGCACTGACCTATACAGAGGAGGAACCAAACAACCACTACACAAACGGATGGCCCAACACAGAAGGCCAAACTCCTCAGGACAAGACTCAGCAGTCTATCTACACCTAAAGAAGAGGACACACTCCTTCGAGGACAGCAACGTACGCATTTTGGACAGAGAAGATAGATGGTTTGAAAGAGGGGTGAAGGAACCATCTATGTGAAACTGGAAAAACCATCCCTCAACAGAGGAGGAGGTCTGCGACACCACCTATCTCCCACTTACAATGCCGTCCTTCATCACTACCCAGGAGACTCAATAAGCCTAACCTCCAAGAACAACAGTCGGCCACTAACGGCTCCAACGACTCATGACCACTGAATAATGAAGTCGAAACTAACACCCCCAACGACTGTTGCTGCTAAACAAATGCAAATCAATAGCTCCGATGGCGACGGGCGCGGCTGGACATCGGAGCACAGGAGAGCCACGCATATCAATAGCTCCGATAACGACGAGCGCGGCCAAACATCGGTACACAAAAGAGACACTCATATCTATGGCTCTGTTAGCGACGGGCGTTGGAAAACATCGGAACACAAAGAGCCATGGACATCTATAGCTCTGACAACGACTCCAAAGAGGATAAATTCTGAGTCTCATCAGCAGCCAGTCAGACTAGCTTGGTCTAGTCAGAAGGCACGAACTGAGAAAGCCTCTTGGATGAGAGGTGAAACGTCTTCACGGATATATACCAAGTCCAGTTGCACTTGATTCAACTCCTTTGGAAAATGTAGCCATAGTTGAGAACAAACAACACAACACCACACATGGGCTGAACGTTAATTAGCCTCAGCTACAGCCACTGGACCTCACATTTTCAAAGTCATGTCCACTGGTGGCAAATCACGGCAACCTCGTAATAAAACAATTAGTGTAACAAGCAGACTCCCCCAGTTCCTACCTGGTTGAATACTTCACCTATCTGTCTTCTTGGAACGTGCCGGACTCGGGGCTGCTGAACTTCGGCGGCCTGAGCCCCGAAAAGCCTACCCCCACCAGGGAACGTTGTCCCTGCCCAGGATTACTCCTAAAACAAGAAAGGCAAAAATAACAAAAGTGTCCATTGGAAGGACTGATCACAGCCCAGCTGGACACTCCCCTATTCTAACCAGGGAAGCTGGCTGAGACACTAAATGAATTACAATACTCACCGCGCCCACCACCGTAGACAAGCTGCACACAACAATGATTAACACTAACAAGGATTCCACCTCCGAACTGTTTTATTCAACAACAAAAAAAAAAATATCCCGGCCGAGCCCCCAATTGTTACATTCCCCGTTAAAGGCTCAGGGGATGAGGGGATGTCACAAAGAAAATAAAAAGTGTCCTGGGGGAATTAGAGGAGTGGGGGGCAAGACCAAGTGCAAAAAAGTAGATTTATTTACAAAAAATTAACCTTAAATCAAAATACAGAATAAAAGGGCAACTAAAGATGCTGGCTCTTAACCAGGCTTAGCTAAACAAACGAACAAGAACAATTGCAAGCTTCACGCTCCTTCACAAGGAGCAATGGATATTAACACAAGAGCTCGCTCTCCGGTTGACAACCATGGCCCACTGGCACTGTTGGGTGTCTCTCTCTCCAAGGTATATACCCAGCTGATTAACAGTTGGGGTCACCAGGGCTCAATCATCAGTTCCACAGGAGGCGGGGCATTACCTGGAGAGGGAAAATTACAAACACGCGGCACTAGGGCCGTACAGCCCCTCCCATAAGAACAAACCCTAGGTTTGTATACGAGAGGGTGATAGTACACAACACACGGCACTGGGGCCGTAAAAATCCTCCCTAAGGCATGTGTTCCATTTGATGTTTGGAAAGCCCAGATCAGCAATGTGCTTGTCATATAGGGCTGTCAAGTCAGACATTGCCAGTGATTTTCCTGAGCCATGATAATCTTTGATGAAGTCAAGCAAGTCATTGAGGACACAGCTCTGATGACCTGAGTTGCATTACTTTTAGTCATGTCACATCCAACAGTTTCTGCTTCTCTATAGAGCCTAGTCAGGCATGCACGATGATAAACAGCATCGATAGCGACCATGTAACCACTAGCTTGTTGAGCCAATAGATGCTTGTCACCCAACTCCTGAGCACATTCTTTCACTTTTCTATCCTAGCCAAGGATGTCAGCCCTCCTCAGTTCCTTTTTGTTGCCCACTTCACCACAGAAGAGCCAAGGTGTGTTGACTGGTTCACATGATGATGTTGAGAGTGTGGGTAAAGCCTCTGTGGTGGACTTGCCACTCGTGCGTCGTGTTTTTACTGGGCTCACAGACTCTTCCTGCTTTTTTTCTTCTTTTTCTTGCTCTCTCAACTTTTTGATTATCAATGGCATTCCTGCAACTTTTGTGTCACACTACTGGATTCGACATCATCAGCTGCACTACATCCTGAGTACCACCACCACTGTCATCCGCTGCTAAAAAATCAGGCAAATAACCTAATTCCTTCAACTCCTGGATGTTATCTGTAACTTCTTTGTAACATGCACAAAGTCTTTCAGGATTGTTTCTCTGTTGTACAGATGATGAGGGATCTAACGCTTTTTCGATGCTTTTCTGTAGCCTGGATTGACATATGAAGCATAAACTCCGGTCATGAGTTTCCATGATAGCAAAATCTAAGTACTAATCTGAAATGAAAAATAAACTTGCTCTAACATCATGAGATAGATAAGATGATAACATGCATTCACAAAAGTAAAAATCAAATCAAATAATGAAGCTAACTAACTAGCTAGATGCATGTAGGTATTAGCAACATGTGCTTGCTACAGTCGAATGATGCTAACAAGTTACTAGCTAGCTAGTTATTAGTTATCTGATGTTTGAAAGGTTTTGTATTCAATGAGAAAGTAATACAAACCTCCAAGTGTTAACTTTAATCTCACATTTCTGCCATCGCCGATCTTCAGCAGCTGTCACAGCCCCTGGCGCTTGGATGTGTTGTTGCAGCAGCAACTGGTTTGCAAAGGCTACTCCTGATTGGTCAAAATCTCATGCTACTAAAGGACACATGAAATGTATCGAAGTAGCTGCACCACTACTTCTGCCTTTTTCTCAGGACTGAGCTGAGGAAGTCCTTCCAGTAGCTCTGCAGCACTGTCCTGATCACACTGCTGTGCTCCAAAGAGGGAAGAGTAAAAAGCATGACTCCTAATTTCCTTTGGATCAGTCGTCACCCTGCCACTGGGAAGCTTTAGGGATGTCATCAGTTTGCTCCTGGCAACAGTCTTCTCCAAGCTGAAGAAGAAAGAGCTCGGAGCATCCATGCCTTTAATGTTGAGGAAACGTGGCCTAACGAGGGCTCCTTTCACTCTGTCCTGCATGAAAGTCCTGAGCTCCAGTCTTTTTTCATGCAGCAGGCCATCAGTAGCATTGTCTGGATTACTACTCATAACACACTCAATGTTCTTAATACTATCTTCCAGCTCCTGGACTGCTGCTTTAATACTAGCAGTGGAGTGAGATGTATACTGCTAACAGAAGACACAAATCTTTGCCTTACCCACTCCTCAGCAAATCAAAATGGGCGTTTTTACTTTGCCAGCAGACCCAAAAATGTTCAAAGCTCTGACAGAAAACGCTGTCCTGCAACAACTTGTTGAAATGCCAATATGACCTACCTTTTTGCCCAAGAGAAATGATCCAATCTACTGTGATGAGATGGTGATCAGTGAAACCAACTGGAGTAATGGAGCTACAAACTAGACTGGATGCAAGTGACTTTGAAATGTAGAACCTATCTAACCTGGCTGCACTCACGCTGTTATTGCTCACCTTGACCCACGTGTACTGTCTAGCAGTGGGGTGTTTCAGTATCCATGCATCTAGTAAATCTAATAAAGTAACTATTTTGCCTAAGCTAGCAGATGACTGAATGTGTGGTTCCTCACTTGTCCTGTCCATGGTGAAATCAATGGTGCAGTTCCAGTCCCCACCTGTGGTCAGCTGCTCCTGACCATACTTCTGCAGCTCATCCTTCAAAACACTAAGAAAGGCTACTCTATCAGCCCCCTTAGTTGAGGCATATATATTGACAAAACAGAAAAGGCACTGTTCAGTTTCTACCCTTACAATTAGACAGCTCCCCTGAACTAACTCCACAGATGATACAGTTCTTGGATTAGTTATTTTATTTAGTAACACTGCTACCCCTCCACAAAAGTTGGTGCCATGGCTGAGTACATATGACCCCTCCCATCACCGGCCCCAATCTATCTCATTAGTTTGGTCACGTTGAGTTTCCTGCAGAAAAAAAAAACACATCTAAGCTTTTTCTGCTTCACATCCTCAGCCACTAAAGCCCTCTTACGTATGTCCCTCCCACCATTAATATTAAGAGATCCGATCCTGGGCCCCTGCATAAGATGGGTAGAAAAGAGAAAAAGATAGAGACAGAAACAGACCGGTATGAACCAGAAAAAAAGAATAAAGCACTCTGTGATGCATGATCATAATTTATTTTACAACTTTTTCCTTACAGTTTTCACCTTTGCTGCCTTTCTCAAGGCTGTGACATGTTTCTTAAGCTGAAAACTTTTTTTCTTCATCAAGCAGCTCAACACCAGCCCGTTTCTGCAGATGACCAACAGTCCCAATGAACTTCTCTGTATCATTAAAACAATCTTTTACTTTTACTGACTTCCCAAAGGTTTTATCCAAAAAACATTTATGCCCTCAAGAGAATACATATTTATGCTGTGGTTTGATGTTTCACCAGCTGACACATTATCAGACTCCGAGTCGTAATCCAATTCCTCAGCCTCACCTGTCACCTGGCTAATGGGCATCTCCTCCACACTCTGTTCCCTTCAGTAGGCCTACCTCTGCCTTTCACACTATGTCCCTCACCACCAAGCACATCCTCAGTCCCTGCCAAGCTGCTGGATGCGGCCACCTGTTCAGCTGCGAGTGTTTCTGCAAGCTCTTCCCCTGGCTCCCGAGGCCATAGGCTGAGAGCCTATTTTCTCATCTACAGCTGGTGGAACAGATCGTTCCACTGACTGACTCCGTTCTCCTCTCCCTGCCTCGGAGACATTATTAGTGGGCGGGATGTTAGTCTCTGCGGTATCTGCTTCCGCTTGCTGTCTGTGGACATGCGAACTGCTTATCGCCACACTCAAAACATTACGTTACAGTAATTTAGCTGACGCTTTTATCCAAAGCGACTTACAATACGTACATTTAATGTAGTAAATCAGGAGAACTACTAGTCATCAGAGGTCATACGTGCATCTTCTCTCTAAACAAGCATCTAAGAGCAAAATCAGTGCTAAAGTAAAAGCGCAAGAAAGAATACAATAAGTGCTAAGAGCAAGTAACAGGGTAGTAGTTCTTGAAGAACAACCGCTTTTTCATTGTCATGTGTGACTACACAGTAGTTTTAGAACAAGATATTGAAACTAAATCTATGTGCAGCTGAGCAATAGGTGAAAAGGAGAGGACCCAGAACCGAATCTTGTGGAACGCCTGTAGTCAGTCTGCGAGGCTCCAACATAGATCCCCTCCATGTCATCTGTTAGGAGCAACCCGTCGGGTAGGACGCAAACATTGAGAGTACAGAGCCTGTGACACCCAGCCCCTCAAGGGTAGAGAGGTGGATCTGGTGGTTCACTGTGTCAAACGCAGCTGACAGATCCAGGAGTATCAGGACAGAGGAGAGAGAGTTTGCTCTCACAGAGTGCAGCGATTCACTCACTGCAAGGAAGGCCGTCTCTGTTAGAGTGACCCACCTTGAACCCAGACTGGATGGGGTCCAGGATGTTGTTCTGGTGGAGGTACAAAGAAAGTTGGTTAAGGACAGCACGTTCGAGAATTTTGGATAGAAAGGGTAGATGGGAAACCGGTCTGCAGTTTTTGACGTCAGAGGGGTTAAGTGATGGTTTCTTGAGAAGGGGGGTGACTAGCAGTCTTGAAGGCAGATGGAAAGCGGCCTGCCTGGAGGTAGGTGTTGATGAGGTGGGTTAGAAAGGGAAGGAGTTCAGGTGCTATAGACTGAAGAAGAGGGACGGGGACCTGGTCAAGCGAGCGTGTGGTGGGGTGACTGGATGTGATGAATTTGAGCACCTCGTCGGGGAAGAGGGGAGCGAGGTGGGATAGGGTGGGACATGGAGAGGTGAGAGAGGGTGCAGCGGGTGGGCTAGTGCAAGAAGCGCTAACTGGGTGGTGAGAAAAGGAGGATCGGATGTCATTTACCTTGTCAAAGAAGTTAGCGAAGTCATCAGGGAGAAGGGAGGAAGGAGGAGGAGGAGGTGGGGGTTGAAGTGTAGAGAATGTTTCAAAGAGTTTCTTAGGATTAGAGGCAAAGGATAGGATTTTAGAGCGATAGAAGGCAGATTTAGCAGTAGAAAGGGAGGAGGAGAAAGTGGAAAGAAGAGATTGGAAGTTGAGAAGATCCTCTGGGAGTTTGTCTTTTCTCTATTTGCACTCTGCCACTCTTGGGCTCCGTCTGTCAGTACGTACTGAGTCGGACAGCCAAGGAGCAGGTGGAGTTGGGCGTGCAGGCCTGGAGGTTAGGGGACAGATTGTCCACAGAAGAGGAGGGGGTAGAGAGAAGATCAGTAGCACTGTCAGGGAGTAGGAGAGAGGAAGATGCAGGTGTAGGGAGGATAGAGGTAGTAGAGGAAGAAAGATCAGTGGTAGAGAGAGAGCAGAGGTGTCTACGGGTGGAAACCATGTGGGGAGGGGCTGAGGGGGGAGAAGAGAGGGAGAGAGTATGACATGAAATAGTGGTCAGAGTGCTGGAGGGGAGTAACAGAGCGATTGGAAATAGGACAGTGTCTAGTAAAGATGAGGTCCAGCTGGTTGCTGGCCCTTGTGGGTAGGAGGAGAGAGTGAGAGGTGAAGGTCAAAGGAGGAGAGGAAAGGGAGAAGAGGATCTAGCTTGTCAGTGTGGATGTTGAAGTCACTGAGAAGGATAAGTGCAGAGTCATCAACAGGGAAGTGCGAGACAAGTGTGTCAAGCTCCTCCAGAAACTCACCAAGGGACTTGGCGGGCAGTACACAACCACAATGGTGAGTTTGACTGGATAAGAGACAGGAACAGCCTGAAATTCAAAAGAGGGTGGAGAAAATTTTCGAATGGAAACAAGAGTATTTCCATTTCGGGGAGATTAGCAGGCCAGTACCTAGCTCTGGTAATGTGAGAAAAAGAGTACACATCTGACAGAGCTGCTGGTGTGGTAGTGTTTTCTGGTGTGATCAAGCAGGGATAGACGTTAATGTTTTCAAGCACTGGCCCCATGGGCCACCAAGCCCCTAAATTAACACAACACTGTGACACATCAACAAACGAAAAGACATCAACAAAATGAAAATATATAAGTATTTATTTAAATTAAAAACTCAAGTTCAGTTGTAAACATACATACATATTCTCTGTCTCTTTGTTCACAGTCTCTTTTTTGCACACCCCCCATGCCTCTGCCTCATACACGCGTTCTCTTGCTCCCTCCATCCCTGGCTCCCTCCCTCCCAGCACTGTGCCTGTGCCTGTCAGTCATGTCTGCAATAAAAACATTACAAAAAACAGTAGAAAACCTATAACAGATATTGTAGCCAAACTGTAGCCAAAATTGTCAAAATACATGGGCAGAGTTAATATTTTTTTTATAATTATTTAAATTGAAAACTCAAGTTTTTGTAAACATATCGTACATATATTCTCTCACAGTCTCAGTTCAGTCTTTTTCGCATCCCTCAGCCTCATACACTCTCTCGCTTGCTTGCTCCCTCCCTCCCAGCATTGTCCCGGCGTCAGCAATGTGTTCAATAAAAACATTACAAAAAGCAGTAGAATTGTAATCCGCAAGAACTGAAATATAGCGGGCTTTGCACAGCTTCTCCAGTGTTGGTTCCCAGATGTGACTGTAGATGTGGGGAATGAATCTACAGCAGTAAAGTTGCCGACAACAACGCTGACACCATTAACTATGAGCAACTAGCTGCAATACAAACAGAAAATATGCTACGCGAGCTAGCCAACAATAACCTACTGCTGATGAAGAGTAGGTAACGTTACATTATTTGTCCAATAAATTTAGGTAGCTGCTCTACTTAGTAGCATTAGCACTACGTTAATTTGCAGCATATAAACCTAACCAGCTAGCTAGCTAACTAGATTAGAATTAAACCAACCCACCTTGCTATGGCATTGTCGTTTGCATATCCATGCACCATGTCCACGCCGTTCTTGATATGGAGTTCGATAAGCCCAGGGAAAGCACTGAATGTGATTTCGTTACGTGCAGACAAGGCTCAACATTTTCGGTTTTTATTTTTCAAAGCCATCCAGCATACCGAATTTCGCCACAAGAGTACACTGTTACATAACCTAATGAAAAGGAACAACTTTTGGATCCACGGAAACATAAAACCTGGGTGAAAATCAGTTTAAACCAATCTGCTCGTTTTAAAAAAAATCTGTGTATTTTCGGTGAAACTCGGTAAAAACCGAAAACGCTGAGCCTTGCATACAGAATAGTATGCGATGTTGAAAATTGTAATAATTTTCTCCCGTTATCCACTCTCCATTTGACGTATTTGTCTCCCCATGGGAGTATTTTCAGGTGATGTACCTGCAAGGTGTGCAACTGTGCACCTTGTGTTGTCCACTTTTTCCATTAATTGTGATGTGGTGTTTCCTGAAGGCATCGTTTCCGATGAAAAATGAGCTAGAGTTCTCGAGTTGTTGAGGAAACTGGCGGCACACCGCATTAAATTATGTCCTTAGATGTGTCATATTCTAGCTACTTAAACTCTTGCTTCCATTCACTCCTAAATTTTCGTTGCCGTTCCGTTTTTTTCATAGTCCACCTTTTGTGTTTCTGGTTCTTCTGTATGGATCGTGTTCACAGCTTGAGTAACGTTAGGCTTAGTAAACCCATACTTCAGCAGCCCTGACATATCGGCAGCTAGCCAGCGACGAGTAAAATTAGTTATTGTTAGCTGTTTTTGTAGAACGTTGAATTAAAAGGCGTGAATGAATCGGAGTGTTTGTGGAACTGTGATGTTGCATTTGCAAAGGGCAGTGGGTATTCTTTCTTTTTTTTTTATTTAACCTTGACTTGGTGGCCACGGGGCCACATATCACTCAAAAAATGATTTGTTTAATTTACCTAATATAGTTATGTCAACAATTTCCACATAAGTGAGTTGTGTTCAAACTAATTTGATACTATTATTACAGAGGAAATAACTAACTTATGTGAAACCAACAAGACTGTGTTAAGTAATTTCAGTATTATCTGCTCAAGTTAGCCTTAATTGATCCGTCAGTGTTCAGCTAACTAAACAGACATTTATTACACTGACCTAAGTCACTAATGTAAATATAACTCAACTGTATTTAGTAACACCAACTGAACAACTCCTTGTTGTTCCAACTTAACTGACTTGAATAAGCAGTACTTAAATAGTTTTCATTGTTATAAAGCTAGTGAATTTATGTTTATTTACTAAACCTGGTTATGTCAACAATTTCCACACAATGTGGTTAAGTAAATTCAAATCACAATACCTTGGTTCTGTGAAAAACATTTATTTCCAATGAAACATGAACATTCACATATTTAAAACCACAAACTTTAACTTGTTTGAGCCTATCTGCTGCTCTGCTCTCTCCACACTGCAGGCAAAGATGAGAAAATATAATGTACCTACTCATATAACTATAGGGAGCTGACAACATGCAAATTTGCCAAAATGTTTAACTATCCTTTTAAAATTACTCCTGCATATCTAGGAAACCATTTTTCAACATGTATAGTTTGTATTTCCCAATTTCTAAATAAAAATGTTGAGATTAAAATATTTCACTTTGTTATAAAATTCTCAAATTTGTTTACAGTTAAATCTTTATAAAATGCCCAAAGAAAACAAAAATCTCTCTTACAGGAACTGCAAAACTAAACCTTAAAGCTTTAGTGCGTAACTTTTACACATAAATGGATGTTTGTTACATTCAAGCCCTTGCCAAACGAGTTCACACAATGCTGATTAAGCCTATCACCACCAGGTAAATCTCTCTCTATTTCACTGTATACAGAGTTTTTAAACCTGGTGTCTGGGTATACATTCCCACCCTGCTTGGAGGACGGAATGTAACTAGCCAATGAGTTTAGCCTCCAAAGAATTGTTATTATTCAAAAAGAATGATTTTTGAATAATAATTGATTAATTAATTGATGATTGGCTTGTTACATTCTATCCACCCATGCAGGTGGGAATGTCTAACCCAGCACCAGATTTAAAAACACTGTGAAATACAGAGAGATTTACCTGGTGGTGATAGGCTTAATCAGCACTGTTTGAACTCGTTTGGCAAAGGCTTGAATGTAACAGACATCCAATTAAAAGTTACGCATTATAGCTTTAAGAAGCTCCCAAAAGCAGGCAGAATGAAAATGGTTGAATACTTTTTTCCTCACAATTACTTAACACTGTAAAATGAAACCTTAGGTACTGATTTTTTTTAAAGATGAACCATCTACATGAAGAGGCTGAACAAATGTTTTGTCATGTAAAATACTTCAACATAATATTTCCGTACCTGCCACTTCAGCATTATAGGGAGAGAAAAAAAATCAGTGGAGTTTTCTAAAATTAACACAAAAAAAAACACTAATCCACCACATTCAGTAAGGAATGGACATTTTCAACAAATAGTGCCAAATCTTATGAAGGCGAACTTAGTAATCATGTGTATGGTGCCTGTGACTGTGCCGTCACACTATCATCAAATGTTGCTCATTTGTTTCTCATCATCAACACTATATTCACCCGTCACTCTCCATTTCACACTGATCTCCCTCCCCTTCTGTAACTGACAAATTCAAACTTCTCATTTGTGTTTTTTAAGTTTCTATTATTCTCTCTTCATTCTGTAAACACTTTTAATTCTGTTAAATATTCAGTGCATCCGATCCACTCTTCACAGACAGTTCAACATGCACATCCAAAAATCAGTTTTGTGCAAGAATCTGTCCTCCCAAGTTTCCTGTGCTGCTCAGGAGCACAACACTCGTCTAAAATGTTCCTTCAAACAGTTTGTTCTTTAGCACTTGGGCCTTCGTTGAGAGTTTGTTGCCATCTAGTTCCATCACAAGTTTTTGCAGAACCTCAAATGTGTACTTCTGGTTTGTTGGATAGCTCAAGTCCAGTGAGTACATGAGGCCAAACAAAATGGCGAACGCATTTGCAATGTTACCAAGGTCATGGAGCACTTCGACACCTTCGATGATGATTCCAACATCTGCCAGGCCATCTGTGGGTTCTGCACCTTCCATCTTTATGGCAAAGATTCCCAGGACTGTCTGGTCCATAGCTTCCTGGTTGTCTCCAACATCCTCAAAATAGAACAAATAAACCTTCAGTTACAACAAACACACCAGGAAAAAAAATGTCCATTTATTATTTATCCAACCTCCAATTTTCTATCCTTCCAAGACTACATTTAATATTGTCTGGAAGGATGTAGCACCATCCATAAATAATACCTTAAAACAGTAGTCCATAAACTGCTATTAGTGTGATTTCAATGAAGGGATTTTTACTATGGAAGCATGGCCCGAATCTTTCTGTCTGAACTAAAGTAAGCAGGGCTGTGTTAGTATGTCAGGCAATCTGATGCATTTTTCTTGTTGTCCACAAATCTCATGTTTGGATCCAAAACAATAAGGAACTGTTCTGCAAAAGTGTTGTGTGTACCCTAAGCCTGATAGCTTATTCTTCTGTGGTATAGACTTGTCCAAAACTACTAAAATCACAATCATATTTTCAGTTTCTGGAGAGAAATTAAGTAGAAAGCAGAGGCAAAAATACTTACCATATACTCTCTTATGAGATTTTTAGGGTCTTCATTGAGGTAAACCATTAGTGCTTTCAGTACGCAGGCTCTTCTTGTTTCAACAGCATCATTCTACAGCAGAGAACAAGGGAAATGTGTAAGAAGGGTTATATTATTATAGCACTGTGTAGCAATTATCACTACAGATGCATCACTGTTCAACCAACTTGTAAACCACAGTTATCAACACAATTTTTAAGGCTGCCTTACCTTGCCTCCCGCACCATACATTGTCACAAAAACAAAAAAAAAACGCCATAAAACTAAACCAAAGTAATGTTGTATTCGGGGATGTCGCTAAACTACAATTTCAGACTAGGTTAAATCGCTATTTTAATGTATGTTTGTTATCTGGCATTTTGTTAACAGGCTAGCTCGTTAGCTAGCTAACATGAGCTATATATATATATTAGGGCTGTCAAAATTCACGCGTTAACGCGGATTAATCCATCATCATGATTAATCTGATTAAAAATTATAACGCAATTAACCCATCTGCGCCGCAGAATGACTCAAAATCCCTGAAACGTCTCTGGCAACGCATTTCGGGCAGTTTGTCCAAGTAGAGTTGCCGCCGCGCATGCGCAAATAGGCAGTTGATCCGGTAGTGACAGAACCAACCAACTCGATAAGTAAGTATGGAAGATGCTAAACAACACGTTGGCCCTCTCGGTGGGAAATTTGAATACAAAAAAAAAACAAGACGGAACAGTCGACCAACATAAAGTATTGTGCACACTCTGCAGGAAGGAGTTTTCTTTTCACCGAAGCACGTCCAGCTTAAAATACCACTTTAATTCGAAGCATCAGTTAGTCGGGGATTCTGCTAGCACTTCGGCTGACGCGTCGCCCAGCTTGCGACAAACCACCCTCACGGAACGTCTCTCACACTGTTCCGTGTGAGAGACTGTTCTCAGTTGCAGGCAACATTGTAAATAAGAAGTGGTCAGCTCTACAATATCAACAAGTTAGTCTGTATTAGTAGCTGGCTGAAAAAGGAGTAACAGGGCCGCATTAATGTGGATAAATGTTTGTTTTGAAAAAGAGAGTCAACAAAGTTTTTTGTTAACACAAACTGTTAAAGATGTTTAATAAACATGTTAAGTGCATATATATTACCTTCTTTCTTGAGTCTGTTTGCTCATGCAAAATGAAACGCGATTAATATATATTAAAAATGAATTATATTTAATCGTGATTAATCGAAATTAATCCACAGCAACCCTGTGATTAATCTGATTGAAAATTTTAATCGTTTGACAGCACTAATATATATATATATATATATATATATAGGCTATGCTACATTTTCGCAAGACAAATACAGTAGCACTGGCAATATCACTGTGTAACCATGCACTATTGTTCCAACATCACATAATGCTTCAAAAATATATACTTTCTCAGACAGATAGATGGATGTTGTTTGATGAAAGCAGATGGTAAGACCTTGGCCTCAAGCACATTCACCCGCCAATCTGCACATGGCACCACAAAATGGAGTTTATGGAATCAGCTTCTGAGCATGCGCAATGCCCGATCTACGGAAACCCATCTAGGACATTCTTAGTGTGTACAGAGGTGATTGTGTGATTCATTCAACAGTGTTATGTTGTATTTACTTAGCTGGCTTCTTTTGCTTGAACAGGTTTTCATTTTACGTTACGCTTAATTAAGTGGACCACGTTTTAAAACCAAACACAGAAATGTTAATTAAATTTAATATAGGTACATTTTTTTGATTCAACAACTCACAGAGTTCACTTTTTTGAGTGGGGATATATGGTGGCCACAGAGTAACTTTCTATGGCCATGGGCCATCGGGCCATGGTTAATGTCAAACCCTGTTAAGGTCTCAGTTAGAGCAAGAAATATATATTAAACAGACTGGACTATCACTTCCTTTTAACTTTGTATTTCGATGCCAGCTTCTTCAGTTCCAGCAAGCACCTTCTCTTGAACTCCTGTCTGCTGCAGAAGGATGCGCTGGCCATTGTATCATTTGTACTTTTTTTTGCTTCCTGGTGGTGCTTTTGTGGAAAGGACCTTCTCCTTCTCAAGTTTCCTCTTGAGGTTCTGCCTGTATTTGGTACCAGAGAGTTTTACATTTCGGCTCAGATGTGGATCCACAGGACTGTTTGTCCTTTTGTGAGAAGAGCTCTGTTGCAGACGTGTTGACTGATTTGAGATGGTACTTGACAGCCTGTTAGGAATCGCATGTCTCAACACTTGTGCTGGCTGCTTTTGCATGGAGAATGTTTCTCATGAAATTAAGTGAAGACTCCACTAGTGGACCATGAAATGGAGTCAAGGCTGAAAGTGCATATTTTGAAAGCCCTGGGTATTTCTTCCGGACCTGGTTCCACTACTCATCCACTCTGGCTCCTGGAGGAATTGTTGGCAGCTCCATATCACTTGCCTAAAGACAAAATGTTTAAAATTATATTTAGTATAAAAGCAGAAAACTTCTCATTGCAATTCAGCCAATTAGACCTACCTGATCAAAGCCATATTCAATCACAAGTTTATTAAATACAGTTAAATTATCTTTAAAATAATGTCTATGTTCAGCTTAATTACTCTTACCTCTATGTTTCATGCAGAAAGTCAGCTGTTTCTGTTCGCTGCATTTGTGGCAGCTTTTGCATGAAAGGCATGATGTGATGATTTCCTCTTGCTTCTGGATCCAAACACGATAGTACCCTTAAGGTGTCGCTGTCCAGAGGCAGCGTGGTTTGCAGAGAAGAGGCACAATTTGCATATGCCTTGAAGACCTTGGCCATGAAGTCAGTCACTAGCGAGTGCTTCCTTCCAAGCTGCATGATGATAGACTTAGCTGCACACAGGGGCGTTTCTTGGACCTGGGAACATTGGGGGCTGAGCCCACACCCTCGTAGGGGAATCTGGGGGATCCTACCCGGAAAAAAAAGCTCTATCTTTATGCTTTCTTGAGCATTGTGGCACCTTGTCTACAGCCACATACTGCAACATGTACTTCAAAATGTATTTATTTTCAAAATTAATCATGAATAATGTAAACAAATTCTTAGTAATCAGTATTAATATTGAGTAGAAACAGGATGATAAAATTAGTTAATAGGTAACAATTATTTTAATTTTTTCATTTTTCTTTCCCTGATAAGCACAAGAGTTAGTTCTGTGTCATGTTGCATGATGCACCTCTGTCTGCTGCTCTCTTTTCTCTCCATCATCTGCTCACTCCTTCCATCTTCTGCTGCCAGAAAAACAATGAAATGTATACTTAATGACAACATCAGAAAATATAAACTAAAATTTTAATTTTTCTTTCTTTCTTTCACTCAGACAAATTTCAGATAAATGTTATCCAGTGTGGTGCTGTACCTTTCACTTTTCCAGACTGTTGCTGTTTCTCTCGATGACGTGCTCTCTGTCACACATCTTCTGCAAAAAACAGATAAACATAAACTGTTTTCAGTCACACGCAATTTTCAGATAAAGCTCATGCTATAGTATTTACTGTACCTCTCTATCATCTGATTCTGTCTTTTCTCTCTTTCCCTCCAAGCTCCATCACTTGCTTTCCCTCCATCACTTGCTGCTTTCCCTCCATCACTTGCTGTTTTCCTTCTTTCACTTGCCTCTGTCCTTCTTTCACTTGCCCTTTTCCTTCTTTCACTTGCCTCTTTTCTTCTTTCACTTGCCTCTTTCCTTCTTTCACTTGCCCTTTTCCTTCTTTCACTTGCCTCTTTTCTTCTTTCACTTGCCTTTTTCCTTCTTTCACTTACTGTTTTCCTTCTTTCACTTGCCTCTTTCCTTCTTTCACTTGCCTTTTTTCTTCTTTCACTTGCTTGTTTCCTTCTTTCACTTGCCTTTTCCTTCTTTCACTCGCCTCTTTCTTTTTTTCACTTGCTGCGTTCCCTCTGTCACTTCCTGTTTTCCCTCCATCATTTGCTGCTTTCCCGTCATCATCCACTATTTCTCTTCTCTCTCCCTCTATCATTTGCTTCCATCTTTTCTCTTCCTCCATCATCTGCTGTATTCTCTCTGTTTAGTTCTTTGAAGGTGGAAGTGTTAGGCTGAAACGTCTTGCTTTTAGCTTTGCAAATCTATCTATGACCTCCCCATGGTCAACATTGGCCAGCATCTCCCTCTCAATTGACATTATAGCCAAATTACTTTACTACAATTACCCATTGTATTTCTCAGCCATGTGTGTAGTCGGCGGAGGGCACTGAAAGACCTTTCCCAACTGCAGCTGGTAACTGGGATCGTCAAGGAAGCTTGAAAGATGGTCTTAAAGGAGGGGAACATATCCTTGTCCAAAAGGGAAAACATACTTTGAATGGTGGGTAGTGCTAGGTCTTTCTTTTTTCTGTCGAGGACATTTTTTGCAACAAGAATTTCTTCAGGCTTCATTTGGATGCTGTCATGTTCAGCCAGATGTTTGAGTGCCTCTTCATTCAGGAAATGCTCTGAAGCAGGCTGACATGCCTGTACACCTGTCAAGATTTTTTCCCCAACTCCAGAAAACCTGTTCTGAAGCTCCTCCAGCATTCTATCAAGAACTGGAAAGAAGACTCTCCCTCTCAGATCATCTCCAGTAGACAGATCTGACCGTGTGCTGCAAGATGTCTCGACTACAAAGTCGTCCATGTTTTTTCGCTTCTTCCTCTGTGTCTCAGTTGAATGAATCTCAAGATCGTCACACAGAGCCTTGGTCTTGTCATAGATTTCATGTGCTTTCTCATTGCTCCTGTAACTTTTGAGTATGCTCTGAACTGCCATGTTATATTCCATTGCCTGCACCAAGTCGATTGTCTCTTTCTGCAAGTATTTGTGCAGGCCCTGAGTTACTGAGAGCAATGTCTGAAACATGGCAAGCATGTAGATGGTGCTGAATCTGCAAAGCTTGCTTTCCAGCCCCTTAGCTAGAGGTGCTGAAATGCTCCCCAAAGTCTGGATCAAAGCAGGAAGGTTTTGTAGAGTGGCCTTCACACTTTCAATCTGACATGCCCAGTGAGTCTTAGACAACTGAACAAGTTGCCTGTCCCCCACCTCAAGTTGCCTTTGAAATTCTTGAAATTTCTGATGGTGGACAAGAGATGTGGAAAAGAAAGAGTAGAGACACTCCAGGAGATCAAAGAGGTCACGTGCCTCTGGGATGGCTTTACAAGTGGCACAAAGGACAATATTAAGCTCATGGGCATAGCAGTGAACATACAGTGCCTCTGGATGCTTCTCTCTGAATCGAGCTTGCACGCCACTCACTGCTCCGCTCATAACAGCAGCACCATCATAGGCTTGAGCAACACATTTTAGATGTCCTATTCCATGTTTCTCAAGCTGCTGCTCTATGGTGTCAGTGATGGACCTAGCATCAAATGCATCAAGCTGGGAAAATCCAAGGAATCGTTCTTTCACCAAGCCTTGTGGAGAAACATATCGCACACACAATGCAAGCTGCTCTGACCGATGATCCCTTGCTTCATCCGCCATTATCGAGAACATTTTTGCCTCTTTTATTTCAGGGATTATCCTTGAAATGATAACATCAGAGGTGCTTTGAATCATCTCATTCTGGGATGAGGGTGAAAGGTAAGTTGCACATGAAGTCGGTTTGTATGTTTGTAGAAAAGGATGAAACTTCTCAAGAAGCTGCATGCATTCCATAAAATTTCCCTTATTGTCACTGTCTGATGTTTCATTGTGCCCTCTAAAAGCAATCCCTTGCTTCCAAAGAAAGGCTGTCACTGCTGCTATGTGTGTCAGATACTCCCTACAATCCAAAATCTCACTCATATGCAGCTTGTAGCTGCTCTGTGATGTCCCCATGGACTTGTGTGGCTTTAAAGCTCTTCCAGTGAATCACTGAGGCCTTATGTATGTTAGATTTTTTATGCTCTGTAAAAGACTCTAATGCTCTCTTCCAGTTAGTGTAACCTTTGGTGGTGAGTGTATCTTTTTGATCCCTTGCCTGTTTTGGTTTGCCATATAATCTACAAACAAAGCAGAATGCTGCATTGGCAGTTACCGAGTATTCCAGCCATTCAAATGGTTCAAACCAAGTTGATTGAAATGCTCTTTTTTGCTTGCCAAACATGCTGGACAGAAAGCAGTGATGTTTTATTTGCCATGGCCCTGTGTCTGCAGTCCCCAAATCACGGAGTTCAGTTGGGATGCTACCTGTTGCCTCTAGTGTGTTCTGGTCTTCCTCGTCATTGTTGTCTGTTTTATCTCCTCCTTCTGTCTCCTTTTGCTTGGGGTCTGCTTTTGTTTTCTCTTCATTCTCTGTCCTGTCTAGGTCATCTGTAAACAGAATATAACATCAGATTTTTTTTATCATAGTAAACGTTATTAAAAGGTAATCATAAAAGGGAACTGACCCTTGCAACATGATTAGCGTTAAAGTGTCATTTACTGGGGGAAATCGGCTCAATTATATAGTTTTAATTATGTAATACAAGAGATGTTACTCAAAAGTTAAAATTAATTAAATTTCTCCTATCTGGATAATTGGATTTTATGCCTGTATGCAATTATTTGTGTATATGGTAAATATAGAATGCAAACATAATACGTTTTATATTCCCGAGTAAATCCGTGGAAATGCAAAGACACAGGATAAGTCACTCAAATGTATGGTAGTTAAGCGTTCAAAGTAAATTAACCCATCAAATGTTGCAACATTATATCAAGTAGCCTAATCTTAATCAATAATCACATTGATGAATCTCTACATGAATAACTGCATACATGAATTACAGCGGTCCTTGCACTCAGTTTATCTATGCTATGATTTTATTTATGCTTTGTGTTTGTTTATTTAGTTCAGCTCTCAGTTGCACCAACACTATAAATATAGGTAACTATATATAGGTTGAATACTGTGCTCAATCTATATTTTATTATAGCACAATGCAGTGTGTACCTGCTGTTCTTTTTTCTATGTAGGGCACCTGCCTTTGTGTGGTCACTTTAAATGTTGCTCAATCATGTATTTCTAATGAGATAAAATCAGATGTAATTTAATCATCTAATGTTATGGGCTTTGCAATCTGTATCTCACCTTAATTGTGGCTGAGTCATGTATTTAAACTGATATGATTTTGAAAGTGGTTAGAACTTGCAAGGTTATGTGGGCTAGAGCAATTTGTATTGTATTAACTCTTGTTATGTATTTATAAAATATGAATTGCTAGCCAGGTAATGTGTGTATTGTTTTCCAACTGAAGGTATATGCTGTTGTTATTTTTATAAGATCAGATAAAAAAGGAAAAGCAAAAAAAAAAAAACCCATTACAGCCAATTTCATTTTGCAGGTCTAAAATGATACTGGTAGCAGATCACTGCACTCCCGACCAAAATATGCCAAGGTGCTAGAAAAAAAGACGTCAAACTTGTGTAATAAAGATCCAAGTGTGCAGATAGATGCTCTTTCTTATGCAGGTTTAACATTAAAAATACGGTTGAACGAAAGTAAACTGTTAAACTGTTGAGTTTATGCAAATGTGTATGACACAGGAAAAGGGCAAGGCTAACGGTTTAGCTAGCTTAACCCTCGAAGTATCATGTACTGTCATTAATGATCTGCCTAAATGTTCACATAATTTCGAAGACATACAGGATTTAAATGACTTGTTTACCTGGTTCATGTGGTGGCTCAGATATTTGACGCCCAGCCACCACGACTGCAGAGATGTCCTCCTTTCTTCCCGCAAAAACGCCGTATGTCCATTTTTCCGTTTTTCTGATGTTGAATGACTCGGAACCCTATCGGAGTTCAGATTAGATACCTGTCGGCCAATAAAACACGGATGATTCCCCGCTTCCATACAACTCCTCTCTGATTGGTCTTGGCGTCATGTCTGTATTGCATTCACTGAAGACGGGAAATTACAAAACTGTCTTCTTCTTTAGTGTCATAGGGCTCAGATAATGTACTGTTCTATTTCATTCCTTCTGAGGTGGAACTATCTGGGGCTATATAAGAAATGTTCGGGGCTAAAGCCCCGAATGTCCAGACCAGGCGACGCCACTGGCCGCACACCCAAGTAATGGCTCTTAAAGTGCAGCAAAGTGCTGATGTTATTTCCAGAATGTGATAGATATTTTTATCTTTGCAATAACCTACCTTGGTACAGATACGAATCTTCCTCCTCTTGCTTTCCTGTATAAAGTTCTTTGACTTCCTCTCAAGCTCCTCCCGGAGCTCTTGAATTTAATTCTTGCCAGGCTGGGGAACTTCCTTCTTTTGAGGAATGACATCTACAACATCACTGTAAATGGTCTTGTCTTAAGTCTTCAAGAATGAAAAATAAAACGGGGCAAAGGCATCCCACATTCGGATTGTGTCAACACTGACATCATATGCCGACAACTATCTGTGAGGTACATAGCACTCTGGTCTAGAGAATTTGATAACGATGATGCCAAATATTTCCCTCAAGCACTCCTTCATGTCGACAGACCACTCATGGTCAGTGTGAATATCTGACAATAATCCTTCAACCCAACGCTCAAAGGGGGCACACAACACCTTGCTGGCATTTTGGATGTGATGGCATGCATCACCATCGATGTTAAGGAGTTGAGGGGCTCAGAGATCACAAATTCTTTTTTCCAGGCCAGTTTTGAAACCCCTCATAACAGCGCAGGAGTCCATCAGAATGGATACAAGGTTCTTCCAGGGCAGTTCCATTCTCTTGAAGAGGTCATCCAGGGCATTGAAAAGAGACAGCGAATTGACCATTGTTAGCTCAATGGCAGCCAGGTGTTTGACAACCATTGTCTTCAGACAATGTATGATGCTGACGTTCTGTCCATTAACAGATCTCCAATAGCTTTAGGGTCTTTTGCGAGCTGCTTTGCCAAATCAATCAGAGCTGGAGCGACCGATAGTGGCAGTGTGTGCTCTGTTAAGTTTGTTTTTAACTTTTGTTGGTGCCTATAATACAGTTAATACGGTAGCCTGTTTCGTTAGTCACTTCTACTGCTGTCTTTACGGTAACCCTCCTGTTAGGAGGAAGGCGCGCTGCTAGTGAAAGGCACTTGTTGAAATGTTCGGTAGGCTGTGGCCACTTGCTGTTGAGAGCGCAAATAAAACTCAGTTAAATAAGTACAGTTGTCTTATTTGAAACTAACATGCTCTGCTATGAAAGCAAGTACAAGTGCCTGGGGAGATGACAAAAAATAAATTTAGGGGAGAACTGTGTGAATAGAGCCAGTGGTCAAGTTGAGCCACCCGTTGTTTCAATAAATCTCAAAACATTACCATTATTGGATTGAAAGTTGTATTTTTCTGGCCATGACAACGCATAATGTAAAAAGTGGCTCGATTTACTCTGTTGTCCCCATACACCAGTAACGTGCAGTGAGGTCCATGGCTGGGTAGACAGTGAACTATATTTATGATAGACAACACAGCAGCAGTCAATTAATGCAGCAGCCAGTAGTGATGGGAAGTTCCGCTCTTTTCAGAGAGCCGGCTCTTTCGGCTCCCAAATGGCTCTTAATTTAGTATCATTTGTAGCCTCATATTTTAGCCTAACTTGGCAAATATGAATGGGTTGTGTGTTGATAAACCCTTTTTAGTGATGTGAATCTTCATCACCGAGGCGATACGATACGCATCTCGATACACTGCCAACGATTCGATGCATTAACGACTCATATGAAACAACCAGCGATACGATACGATTCGATTCTCCCACTTACTGCGATACAGTGTGATACAGTACGATTTGATTTAACACAATGCGATGCAGTGCGATACAATGCGATGCAGAAGAATATTATACTATGGAATACATATCGTACAGATTTGTTCTTTATTTCTACAGTGTGCTTCACACTTTTAACAGGGACAATGGGACAGTTCCCCTTAACTTAAAGCAGTAGTGGCTTTTTGCAGTTACAAGCTATGAATGCAAAAGTTTTGTACAGAGTTGTACAGATGAACAACGGATTACTCTCCATTACTATGGTGTGTTTCATACTATGAAAACGAGGGACAACTCAGCCCTAAACAGAAAAGGTGCTGCTCTTCCTATGAGCAATTAAATAACAAAATAACAAATACATTCACACAGGGACAGTGTGTCTTCCTCAAAATGCAAAAATGATTGAAAATTATGAACTAAGGGCATAATGGTAAGAAACACGGCAGTAACAGTCCCATCTGGCAGTTTAGGCAACTTATTTCAAACATTTAACCCAGATGTTTCTTTTTCAAGTTCTTTTTAAGGAATATCAATTGATCAACATGATCAGGGTGAAGGAGACTGCGTTTGGCTGTAACAATATCCCCCGCTGTGCTAAAGACACGCTCTGAAGATGCACTAGTTGCTGGTATGGACAAGTAGCTCTTAGCCAAGGCTGAAAGCAGTGGTACATCAACCTGCTTTTTCCACCACTGCAACACATCACCACCTAGATCTAAAGAATCCCTCTCTCTGTATTTTAAGATTTCATCCTTAGCTTTCTTCCTTATGGTCTTCATTGGTGCTCTGGTGGTGAGGAACTCTCCAAACAGCTGGTCCAGGGCTGTCTTCTTTTTGGGAGAGGCATCATCTATTAATGGAAGAAATGAGACAGATGAGAAGATTAGGAGTGTTGAAAAATAAGAGCTGTCAACACAAAAAACACTCACACACAGTGCTTAACAATGATGACGTGTATCTTAAATCAACATTTTATTCCTGACAGAGCTCCTATCAAAACAAACCTCTCTCTTCCTCTATGTTGGGGCTCCTGTCACCTCCTCCTTCAGCTGCCTCTCCCTCATTCAGTGTGCCACTGTCACCTGCCCGATAATCCATATAACTAGAATTAGTTTTCATTCAACTAAAAATTAAGAATTAAGACACAATTTGAACATTAAACATTGAAATTTAAATAACATATAGGAGAGAGAGAGATGGAATGTGTATGTGGGTGTGAGATTGAGTGATAGGTATGGGGGGGTTATCATTCTATAAATTCCAAATAATCATAATCATCAGTATATTACCTTTTCATTCATCTTCACCACTTCTGTTGTTATTTTCATGAAAATGAGGTCTCTGGTGTCAACATCGTCGAAGAAAGCCAGGTCTTTAAAGCGGGGGTCAAGGGCTGCTGCACTTGTGCCAAACGTCGCAATGGACGAACTGTTAGCTGCACTTAACTGTGGGCCGCCGCCTTCGGCCGACCTGTCTGTCTTAGCAGGAGGGAGTAGGCTCTTTTGCGAGCCTGAGTCCACCAGAAACCGTCTTCCTGACATCGTGTCCTTAATGAAGAGCAGCTCACTACGTCCGCCAGCGCCCACAGCTGCTACTGAGCGCTGGTCCTGGAGTTTCCCGGCGCCTCAAACGTGCACGGAGGGACGCAGCGCCTCGCCTTGCCGCTGAACCGCTGGTGGAAGAAACAGAGGCCACTCCCGCGCCGTCTCCGGACAGTCTCTCCAGCCACCACTGCCGGGTCTGCGTCCTCCGACGCCGGCTGCAGAGGCTCTGATGCCACACACTGCAAAGAGAACTGTCTGGTAGCCAGCAGGACCCGATCGACCTCCTTAGCCAAACCTCGGCAGTCACCAGCGGCCAGACACGGGGAGTTAGCCAAAGCTGCGCGCACAGGAGACGGAAGCTGTCGCAGGAAAACGTGCAGGAAAAGGAATCCACCTTCGTCCGAGCCTAGCAGCAACAGCATATTGTCCATGAGATCCACAGCCGTCCCGTCGCCCAAACCGGATAGGGAAAGGATTCTATCTGCCCTCTGCGGCAGATAGGCTGTACCTCCGGAGCAGAAGATGTTTGAGGGCGACGTATTTATCGTGTTGCGGGACGTATTTATCATGTTGCGGAGGGGTGCGCAACAGCTGCATGGCCCGGCGTGTGGACTGCTGGTCCAGCGCAGCGACGACCAGATAGTATCTGGAGCCGTCCGCGGAGATTCCACGCAGGTGGAACAGCGCCTCGACATGCTGGAACCACGAAGCCGGGTCGCTCTGCCAGAACTCTGGGAGCTTCACAGCCGCGGCGAGAACGGCCGGCTGTGAGAGTTGGGGCGGCGTGGCCAAAGTGGATTCACACTCTTCTTCTGCTCCAAACATGTTCAATTCGGGGTCACCAATGTGGCAGGATGAGGAAAAACACAGGGGACGAAGGCGAGTTTGATGTTTATTCCTCAGCTCCAAAACCAAACTGCAGCAGGAACAACCCTGCACCAGCAAGCCCGGGAACGTAAACCACGCCCCCAGCTCACAGTCCTGCTGGGTGAGAGGCATAGCCCCTAGTGTCCGCCACAATATCATGATTATTGTGACCAAAATTATCACAGTTATCTGTATTATCGCGGTATTGTTAAAATGTGCTGAAAATGTTCAAAAAGTACTCATACACACACGGAAATCATTTCACCAAGTTTTATTTTGAAAACCACAAATAAAATTAGCAGCACTATGCACTTTTTGTTTGCATAAACATTAAAATAATAGAAATAAATAAAATAATAACATTCCTTATGTAAACATGAAAAAAACCATACAAATGTGCATTAAAGATGTCACCATGTGGCCATGAGAGGTAACTGCACTTTTGCACATTGCAAATAAGAAAACAGCAACCAAAAAGACATTTCTTCACATTTTAACAAGCTTTGGATATAATCTGCATTAGGAATGCTGTTTTGGTATAGATAAGCATATGAAACAGTTTTATTTAACTCAGTGCTCATGTTGAACATTAGGGCTACTGTCACTTTAAGAAGATCGCACATTTCTGTGTACGTGAACCAGGAAGCGTCTAGATTTGTGAGTGTTGAGTCAGCGGTGATTTTGGAGACTGAAGCTATACAGTTTGCTTACCGTAGCCGTAGTAATAACGTGGCAGTAATAGCCAGCCTTAGTTATAGTTTAGGAAATTATTATTTGATTACTCCTGTATGAAGATTTCACTGTGGAACCGGAATAAATGTTCGTTTTGTTATCTTTTTACACCGGAGTCCTGTGGAGATTTTTTCCTTGCTTTTCCTTAAGAACGTACTACGCACGAGTAGCTAACTTTAGCCAGTGGAACGGACCGTCGGCCCTCACAAAGAGTAACGTTTGGTAACATGAAAGCTCAAGTTTACATTATTGACACGCTATTAGCAAGTTAGACATGCAAACCATGACATTTTCCCCCATTCCGAAGTCCCCACATCATGCATTCAGCTAAAAGTTAACTTACCTTGCATTCGCTGTAAAGTTGTGGATGGTGGTCACGGAGATGACTCATAAGATTAGAAGTGTTGCCCCCTTTCGCAGCGATTTTCTTTCTGCATGTTCTGCAGACAGGGTAACCATCTTCGATCAATTTTCCCTCAGCACTCTTATAAAAATCAAAATACGACCACACTTCAGACTTAGTCCTCTTAGTAGGCAAAAAAATCTCTCAAGCGCCGTCACTGCCTGTGCCTTCCATGTTTCATTGAGGCAAAACAAACCTACGTTGCATGCTGCGCCTGCGTCTGAGAGACTATGCTGGACAGTATTTACCGTGAGTTTTTCAAAGTGCAGTAATCAAACATGGTTTTAATGATAGTTAAAATTTGAAACGGTAATACTAACCATCGGGAATTTTACCATGGTTAATCATTAAACCAGTAACCGTTACATCCCTACTCCTCATCAATACTGTGCTGTTTGGCTGGGGTCATCTGTTTTGGTATAAACTGACTTATTTTGCTTTGAGTTGCAGCAGGAGGGGTTATACTTGCATTTGTGGGGACGGCAGTAGATGCTGCAGCAGTTGTTGTTGGTTTGGGACCAGACACACCAGGGTCAGTAGACGTTGAGCCAGCTTGCCCTCTCTCCTGCAACTGCACTGTGGGATGGACAGTTCTGATGTGTCTGTGCAGGTTTGTGGTGGAACCTGCTCTTAATGTTATTTTCATTTTACAGTGAAGGCACTGTGCTCTGCTCTTCCCAATATCTTTAAACTGCAGCCAGATGCTGCTTCGTTTACGGGTGTCACTCATATTTACGTGTTTTCGCGACGCTGTCTGCTGTCTCACTCAGTCATTGACTGAGGGGACAGACGTCTGTCCTCTCTGCTTTCACATAATGGTATGATCCTATATCCTCACATGTGATTGGCCGCCATGCTGCCAATCAAAACAAAGTTTTGCCGTGAGCAGAGCTGAGCCACAGAGTGAGAGCTGAGCAACGAAAGGAAAAAAAGTGGGGAGCCGGCTCTCACTCCATGGGAGTTGGCTCTTCTGATTCACTACAAAGCATCGGCTCTTAGAACCGCATCTTTTGCGCATGACACATCACTAGAAGCCAGTGCTCAAATCGCATAGCGCATGCGGAAAATAATAGCTATAAGCAAATGTGGGTCAATTAAATAGCCTTTGTCAAAAAGGCAAAATGCAGTTATACATGTCAGCATGAAGTTGATACAAGAAGCCCAAACCACACATAAACACACTAATATCAGCATCACACACCCCAAACGTTCAAACACAGAAAATGTCCATCGAACATTACTGAACCAGCACATATATGCTATGAAAATATGCAAAAAGAACACATCTTAACCCTATGCAACATATTCGATCGTTTGAATGAGACGACCAAGTAGATCAACCATGTTACTGTGTCAGCGGGGAAGGGGGGGGGGCAGACAGTGCTGTTCCCGTACGGGGGGGGGGGGTGGCAGACGGCATTGTCTCTGGTACTGAAGAGTTAAAAATGGAAAGAAAAGGAGAAAGTAATGTTAAATTATCATAAGACATTTACCATACTTTATATGTAGACAAAGTCCATGCAGCTATCCCTCTGAACAAAGATGCTGATAACTTTTTTGTAGAAGTCTTCCTTTTCAGGTATATTCCTCAATCTCATGAGTCTCTCCTTTTCAGTGGAAATCAGAGGCAAGGATGAAAGTCTGTCCTGTTCCATCCTATTGTCGCGGGACTGGGTTTAGATGTTCTTATATTAAGTAGTTGGAGGCTGGGAATTATGGTGCGACAACACAGTCTCTGGCGTTAATTAGCCGGGCTAGGCTACGGGTTTAGCAACCCACCTTGCACTGCTCCTGCAGTCTGCAGACGATGACGGACGCTGGCTAGCCTGGCTGGGATGGTCTCACTCTGCAGACACTCGCACTGTCACTGGCTGCACACTCTGATCTCTCTCTGGGGGCTGGTAATCACTCTTACTGGTTCTATTATGGTCGTCGCTGGTTAGTCACTGTCTAGCGTCAGCTCAGTCGAGGTGTAGGAGTCAGGAATGTTACGTCTGATCGCTAACACGTTATGCTAAGCTAACACTGTGTGACAGTCTGTAAACCACTATAACAACTAACTCATGCTGTGCTGTGCAATGGATAACAATAGGCAGCACGCACGCATTCCTAAGTCTCTTCTCATTGGCTAACAGGGTCTCGCGTTACTTTAGTCAGACTGTCTGTCTGTCAGGGAGCTGTCCCGCAACACTACCCCCCCTTTAGATTGTTGAGTCCCTTCAACATAAAGATAAAATAACTCTGGGAACTAGAGTCGGAATTACACCCGGGACAAAACACCCGGCACACAACTAGGCCCGGAATTAAGGGCGTCAAAATAAACTGGTTGGGTGGTCACTATTAAAGTAGGACTCCTGTGACTAGCCTAGTAACCCCCTAAGTCAACTAGTCACGTCCGTCAAGATCAGTCTCGAACAGAGTCCCGTAGCCAGGCAGGCGGCCGGACTGGTCTGCCCCGTCTAGTGGTGGGGAGGGGCAGGGGCTCAGCAACGTCTGCTTCGGCTCCCTCTGGGTCAGGGGCGGAAGACTGCCCGCCTGGAACACGGGCTGCGGCCTCTCGGCGTCGAGTAGTGGTCGGCTCCCCTGGAGAACTGCTGACAGCCAAGGGCGGAGACAAGGAGGGAGACACCTGGGCGCTCGTGGGGCTTTCATGGGGCTTTCGTGGGGCTTTCGTGGGGCTTTCATGGGGCTTGAGCTTGAGCCCGCTGGCTTGGACCCGCTCGAGGACGATGGCCGGGTTCTTCAACCCATCTTCAACACTGCGGCCAATGACGATGACGTCATCTAGGTACACGAGGAGGCTCTTCCACTGCAACCCGCGCAGGACAACCTCCATGGCCCTCTGGAAGGTGCCTGGCGCGTTGCAGAGTCCGAAAGGCATTCGGGCGTACTCGTACAGGCCATAGCGAGTAATGAAGGCCGTCTTGCATCGGTCAGCAGGATGGACTCCAATTTGCCAGTATCCACTCTGCATGTCTAACGTGGAGAACACGGTTGCGCCTTCCAGGGTGTCCAGACACTCTTCAATCCTTGGAAGCGGGTACGCGTCCTTCAGCGTCAGTTCATTGAGTCTTCGGTAGTCGATACACCATCGAACGCCTCCATCTTTCTTCCTCACCCGGACCACAGGTGAAGCCCACTCAGACGTCGATGGCGTTATCACTCCAGCCTTCAGCATTTCCTGGAGGTGCTGTTCCTCCTCTTGCTGGAACCCCAGCGGTGTGCGGCGGGTTGCCTGGCGTACTGGGCGTCCCTCTCCGGTGTCGATGCGGTGCTGGACAGCATCAAAACAGCCCAGGTCGTCGTTTGCTGCTGCAAAGACCTCCTTGTGCTTGACCAGAAGCTGCAGTAGGGCTCTCTGCTGCCCCTCTTCGAGCTCCTTACTGGCGGCTGCATACAGGGATGACAGATGGTCTGGTAGATCCAAGGCTGTTGCGGACTCCAGCCGTCGCACTGACACTTGTTCCTTCTCCGCCGGGTTCGTGGGGTTCGGCTCTAGGGATGGGGTTTCCTCTGCCTCAACCAACACGCCCAAGCAAACACCTCTCCTTAGGGTCACTTCGCGGGGCGACAAGTTGCATAGTCGCACAGGGACTCTCTTGGCAACGTCGACTACTACACTGCCTGAAGAGACTCCTTCTGCAAGGCCAGTGGGCTCCAGGACGGCAGAAATTCCTGGCTTTGGGCCTTCCACTAGACCCCAGACGTCGCGTTCGCTCTCCGCTGGTAAAGTCGAGGGGCACTCCAGCAGTACTCTGGAAACCGTGTACTCTCCTAGCGACCTGCCTATGACGACAGTGCCGATCGGTTCTCCATCAACGTGTACTTGTCCTCCGACCGAAACTGTGACTCTGGCGGCTAGCATAAAGTCCAGACCCAGGAGAAAGGGGTCGCGGATGGGTGCGACGTAGACGTCCCAGTCCTTGGTCTTACGGCCCAAGCGGATGGTGACTCTATACTTCGGAGTCTCGGTCATTTCTTTCCCCTCCTCCGCGTTCCTCAGGACGGCAGTCCCCACACTTGGCTGACCAGCTAGCTCCAGCTGACGGAAGGTGTCTTCAGACATGACGGTCGCCTCCGCGCCGGTGTCCACAACGCACTTGAGTTCCAGTTTGTTGACCGTGATGGGCACTACCAGACTAGGACCATCTCCTGCTGCTCGGTTTATGCGGGGTGCTGGCTGGCTATCGGCCTTTTCCTTGACGTGAGGGCTCGGTGAGCGGGAGGTGCAGTCTCGTTGGAAGTGGCCCTGGGCTCCACACTGGTAACAGGAGCCTCTAGGGGTGGCGCCCGGACTCGGTGATTGGTAACGCCGCTGCCCATTAGTGCTGCTCGCCGGCCGCTCTAGAGTTCTGCCCCGTTCCTCCTCCTTCTGTTCGGCTGTGTCGGATGTCAGCTGCGGGGGGGACGGTTTCCAGGAACGCCGCATTTCCTGCAGCAGCGCCGCTACCTCGGCTTTCAACTCCTTGATGTCAGCATTTAGGTCGGACTGCGTCGCGCCGGTGGCCGTCGATGTCGGGTTTGGCGCTCCCCCTTTACGCTCCGCTGGAGTACTGGTGACAAGGGGTTTGGGATGGTGACTTCTGTTGCGGCCATCCGCTACTGGGCCGACATTCTCCATTCCCGGGGGCAAAGCATATTCACGGGGTCTCACATCCGGTCCGTCTGGACGGGGGACCAGTGGAGTAGTTAACTCCATGTCCTGCACCTCCAATGTTGTAATGCTATGACTGGCTCCATGGCCACTATCAAAGCCCTCCTGATAGCCATTGAATGGCTGCGGGGAACTAGGGAGCGGGTGGAGTCCCGTGCTCAATTGCTGCACAGCGGGAGGTTGGGGATGTGGCACAACTCGCCCGACAAGTACCCCTTTAAGCATGCACTTCACCTCCTCCATTGATTGTTCCTGCTTTTCTTGGTTAAGGAGGGACCGCTCAAACATTTGGGCTAGACGACACATCTGCTTTTCCATTTCGCTTTCCACAGCGCTATCCTCTCCCCCCCCTACAGCACCGTGCTCCACGTGCTCGATCTCCTCAGTAGGTTCCAACATCATCTAGATCACATGCAACGATGGCCTTGATAAAGTGCTACTGCACGTAATTAGCCGGTTGCTGGTTAGCAAGGACGCTAACGTAAATAGCAATAGCACCGCTATTCTGTATGGAGACAGAATGCAATCCAATTTCACCACTTCTGAACACCGCTTGTCGCGGGACTGGGTTTAGATGTTCTTATATTAACTAGTTGGAGGCTGGGAATTATGGTGCGACAACACAGTCTCTGGCGTTAAATAACCGGGCTAGGCTACGGGTTTAGCAACCCACCTTGCACTGCTCCTGCAGTCTGCAGACGATGACGGACGCTGGCTAGCCTGGCTGGGAAGGTCTCACTCTGCAGACACTCGCACTGTCACTGGCTGCACACTCTGATCTCTCTCTGGGGGCTGGTAATCACTCTTACTGGTTCTATTATGGTCGTCGCTGGTTAGTCACTGTCTAGCGTCAGCTCAGTCGAGGTGTAGGAGTCAGGAATGTTACGTCTGATCGCTAACACGTTATGCTAAGCTAACACTGTGTGACAGTCTGTAAACCACTATAACAACTAACTCACGCTGTGCTGTGCAATGGATAACAATAGGCAGCACGCACGCATTCCTAAGTCTCTTCTCATTGGCTAACAGGGTCTCGCGTTACTTTAGTCAGACTGTCTGTCTGTCAGGGAGCTGTCCCGCAACACTATTATGGCTGTAAGTCTTTATGCGTTTTAATGCTGAAAAGGTCCTCTCCACAGATGCGGTCGAAGCAGGTGTTAAGTTGTGTTGTGTTAAGACCAGCTTCAACAGCTTTGTGGCCTCGGGTACAGTCTCCTGCAGGTCATTGTCCATCAGAAAGTTAAGCAGTTGTATAGGTGACATTCCTTGGATCATTTGTGAACAGTATAATCCCACCAAATCAGACTTCAATCTAACTAGATTAAATAATTTTGCGTATTTGGACAGGCTCTTCAATTTGTTAGTCAAAATTAGCTGACATCTCAGCAAATTTCTTGCTGTCAACTAAGCCAAGGAATTCAAGCTCATTCAAACTGTCAAAGCTGGTCTTCATTTGTAGTGATGTTGTCAAGAGCACTGTAAAAGATTCTCCTCATCTCTGGGGGATTCGCTGTGACTAGTATTGTTGTCTTATCAGATTCAGTTCATTGCGTTTCTGTTCAAAACAATCTTATAAACTATCAAACTCTTCGCGCTGATTGTTCAAGACACACATAGTGTCTCTTGACGCATGCACAGCATAGGCCAATGTTCATTGCCTTGTTCTGAACAACACGAAAAAGCGCGTCTGTCAAGTTAAATATGCCATCATAAGCCATCAACAGAAAATATGTGGATGCTTTTGATAGCCACAGATCAAATCCAGAGGCCATAGCGGGGGTCTGGCCATCCCATTTGTCAGAGTTCTCCATCATTGCCTGGATTACTTGGCGGAGATCTGGTAGGTGTTGGAGGATAGTCTGTACCAACCGGGAGTTTGAGTTCCACCTGACAGATGATGCTCTAGGGATGCGGCGTTTTACAACGTCATCCAGTAAATGCGTGCGTTTGGTAGACTTGCTGAAAAATGACGAGAGCCCTTCAACAGTCTTGAAAAATACTTGACGTTCAGGAATGAATTTTGCAGATTGTGAAAGGACTAAATGCAATTTATGAACATAGCAGTGTGTAAATATAGCTTCTGGTACTTTTTCTTTGATTTTTACCTGTACCCCGTTGAGCTCAGAGGCCATCACTGTAGCTCCATCATAGTTTTGTGTGACTAACTTCTCAAGACACTCATATTTCTTTAATACATTCAAGACATATTCTGACATTCCCTGTGTCCGTCTGTCATTACTCACATCGTCAAAACCCAAAAAGTCTTCTTTTACTTCACCACTGGTGCTGTTGACAGCGCAAAACTACAGATATTTTGGCTTTGTTTGTGATATCCGTCGTTTCATCCACTTCCGCTGCAACAAACGATGCAGCCTTATGTCACTTTTTATCTATCTACTACTTTTGGCTGCTCCCGTTAGGGGTCGCCACAGCGGATCATCCGTTTCCATTTCTTCCTGTCTTCTGCGTCTTCCTCTGTCACACCAGCCACCTGCATGTCTTCTCTCACCACATCCATAAACCTCCTCTTTGGCCTTCCTCTTCTCCTCTGCTCTGGCAGCTCCATATTCAGCATCCTTCTCCCAATATACTCAGCATCTTTCCTCCACACATGTCCAAGCCATCTCAATCTTGCCTCTCTTGCTTTGTCTCCAAACCGTCCAACCTGAGCGGTCCCTCTAATATTATCGTTCCTAATCCTGTCCTTCTTCGTTACTCCCAGTGAAAATCTTCGCATCTTCAACTCTGCCACCTCCAGCTCCGCCTCCTGTCTTTTCGTCAGTGCCACTGTCTCCAAACCATATAACATAGCTGGTCTCACAACCATCTTGTAAACTTTCCCTTTAACTCTTGCTAATACCCTTCTGTCGCAAATCACTCCTGACACACTTCTCCACCCACTCCAACCTGCCTTCACTCTCTTTTTCACCTCTCTACTGCACTCCCCGTTACTTTGGACAGTTGACCCCAAGTATTTAAACTCAAATGCCTTTGTCACCTCTACTCCTTGCATCCTGACCATTCCACTGTCCTCTCTCTCATTCACGCATAGGTATTCCGTCTTGCTCCTACTGACTTTCATTCCTCTTCTCTCCAGTGCATACCTCCACCTCTCCAGGCTCTCCTCAACTTGCACCCTACTCTTGCTACAGATCACAATGTCATCCGTGAACATCATCGTCCATGGAGACTCCTGCCTGATCTTGTCCGTCAACCTGTCCATCACCATTGCAAACAAGAAAGGGCTCAGAGCCGATCCTTGATGTAATCCCACCTCCACCTTGAACCCATCTGTCATTCCAACCGCATACCTCACCATTGTCACACTTCCCTCATACGTACCCTGCACCACTCCTACATACTTCTCTGCAACTCCTGACTTCCTCATACAATACCACACCTCCTCTCTCGGCACTCTGTCATAAGCTTTTTCTAAATCTACAAAGACACAATGCAACTCTTTCTGGCCTTCTCTATACTTCTCAATCAACATTCTCAAAGCAAACATCGCATCTGTGGTGCTCTTTCGTGGCATGAAACCATACTGCTGCTCGCTGATCATCACCTCTCCTCTTAACCTAGCTTCTATTACTCTTTCCCAAATCTTCATGCTGTGGCTGATCAACTTTATACCTCTGTAGTTGTTACAGTTCTGCACATCGCCCTTGTTCTTGAAAATCGGTACCAGTATGCTTCTTCTCCACTCCTCAGGCATCTTCTCACTTTCCAGGATTGTGTTAAACAATCTACACTGCTCAAAAAAATAAAGGGAACACATAAGCAATGCAATGTAGCTCCAAGTCAATCACACTTTTGAGATATCAACCTGTCCAGTTAGGAAGCAACACTGATTTGTGAATCAATTTCCCCTGTTGGTAAATTGTTTAATTTCCACCAGGTGGAAATTAGACAATTTGCAAGACAACCCCTATAAAAGGAATGGATTTGCAGGTGGTGGCCACAGACCATTTCCCTGTCCTCATCTTTTCTGGCCGATCTTTGGTTAGTTTTTCATTTTGCTAGTGCCCTCAACACTAGAGGTGGCATGAGGCGGTATCTGCAACCTACAGAAGTTGCTCAGGTAGTGCAGCTCATCCAGGATGGCACATCAATGCGTGCTGTGGCAAGAAGATTTGATGTGTCTCCCAGCACAGTGTCCAGAGCATGGCGGAGGTACCAGGAGACAGGCCAGTACACCAGGAGATGTGGAGGGGGCCGCAGGAGGACAACAACCCCGCAGCAGGACCGCTATCTGGTCCTTTGTGCAAGGAGGAATAGGAGGAGCACTGCCGGAGCCCTACAAAACGACCTTCAACAGGCCACTAATGTGCAGGTTTCCGCTCAAACAGTGAGAAACAGAATGCATGAGGATGGTATGAGGGCCCGACGTCCACGATTGGGGCCTGTGCTCACAGCCCAACACCGTGCAGCCCGATTGACCTTTGCCAGAGAACATCTTGGTTGGCAGATTCGCCATTGGCGCCCTGTGCTCTTCACAGATGAGAGCAGGTTCACACTGTACACATGTGACAGACGTGAGAGAGTCTGGAGACGCTGTGGAGAACGTTCTGCTGCCTGCAACATCCTCCAGCATGACCGGTTTGGTGGTGGGTCAGTGATGGTCTGGGGAGGCATATCCTTGGAGGGCCGCACAGACCTCTACGTGCTAGCCAGAGGTACCATAACTGCCATTAGGTACCGGGATGAGATCCTCAGACCCATTGTCAGACCATATGCTGGTGCAGTGGGCCCTGGGTTCCTGCTCATGCATGACAATGCTCGTCCTCATGTGGCCAGAGTGTGTCAGCAGTTCCTGTATGTCGAGGGCATTGATGCTATGGACTGGCCTGCACGTTCCCCAGACCTGAATCCAATCGAGCACCTCTGGGACATCATGTCTCGTACCAACGCGATGTCGCACCACAGACTGTCCAGGAGTTGACCGATGCCCTGATCCAGGTCTGGGAGGCGATCCCTCAGGAGACCATCCGTCGTCTCATCAGGAGCATGCCCAGACGTTGTAGGGAGTGCATACAGGCACGTGGAGGCCACACACACTATTGAGCCTCATTTTGAATCGTCTTGAAGAATTTCCACAGAAGTTGGATCAGCCTATGTTCTCATTTTCCACTTTGATTTTGAGTATGATTCTGAATCCAGACCTTAATGGGCTAATGATTTTGATTTCCATTGATCATTCTTAGGTTATTTTGCTCTAAACACATTCCTCTGTCTAATAAATAAAGATTTTCAGCTGAAATATTTCATTCATCGAGGTCTATATTGTGTTTTTAGGTGTTCCCTTTATTTTTTTGAGCAGTATAGTTAAAAACTCCACTGCCATCTCTCCTAAACATCTCCATGCCTCCACAGGTATGTCATCAGGACCAACTGCCTTTCCACTCGCCATCCTTTTCATAGCTGCCCTCACTTCCTCCTTGCTAATCCGCTGAACTTCCTGATTCACTATCCCTACATCATCCAACCTTCTCTCTCTCTCATTTTCTTCATTCATCAGCCCCTCAAAGTATTCCTTCCACCTTCTTAGCACACTCTCCTCGCTTGTCAGCACATTTCCATCTCTATCCTTGATTGCCCTAACTTGCTGCACATCCTTTGCAGCTTGGTCCCTCTGTCTAGCCAATCGGTACAAGTCCTTTTCTCCTTCCGTAGTGTCTAATCTGTCATACAACTCACCATATGCCTTTTCCTTTGCCACCTCTCTCTTTGCTTTACGCTGCATCTCCTTGTACTCCTGTCTACTTTCTTCATCTCTCTACTATCCCACTTCTTCTTTGCCAACCTTTTCCTCTGTATAATTTGCTGTACTTCCTCATTCCACCACCAAGTCTCCTTGTCTTCCTTCCTCTGTCCTGATGACACACCAAGTACCTTCCTAGCTGTCTCCCTCACTATTTCTGCAGTGGTTGTCCAGCCATCTGGCAACTCTTCACTACCACCCAGTGCCTGTCTTAACTCCTGCCTGAACTCCACACAACAGTCTTCCTTCTTCAACTTCCACCATTTGATCTTCGGCTGTGTCTTCACTCGCTTCCTCTTCTTGGTCTCCAAAGTCATCCTACAGACCACCATCCGATGCTGCCTAGCTACGTTCTCCCCTGTCACCACCTTGCAGTCTCCAATCCCTTTTAGATCGCGCCTTCTACGTAAGATATAGTCCACCTGTGTGCACTTTCCTCCACTCTTGTATGTCACCCTGTGTTCCTCCCTCTTCTTGAAATATGTATTCACCACAGCCATTTCCATCCTTTTCGCAAAATCGACCACCATCTGTCCTTCCACATTTCTCTTCTTGACTCCATACCTTCCCATCACCTCCTCATCACCTCTGTTCCCTTCACCAACATGTCCATTGAAGTCCGCTCCAATCACCACTCTCTCCTCCTTGGGTACCCTCTCTACCATGTCGTCCAACTCACTCCAGAATTCTTCTTTTTCATCCATCTCACACCCAACTTGCGGGGCATATGCGCTGACAACATTCAGCAATAAACCTTCAATTTCCAGCTTCATACTCATCACTCTGTCTGACACTCTCTTCACCTCCAGCACGCTCTTGACATACTCTTCCTTCAGAATTACCCCTACCCCATTACTCCTCCCATTCACACCATGGTAGAAGAGTTTGAACCCACCTCCGATACTCCTGGCCTTACTCCCCTTCCACCTGGTCTCTTGCACACACAGTATGCCTATCTTTCTTCTTTGCATCATGTCAGCCAGCTCTCTCCCTTTACCAGTCATAGTGCCAACATTCAAAGTTCCAACTCTCACCTCCACATGCCTACCCTTCCTCCTCTCTAGCTGCGTCTGGACATGCTTTCCCCCTTTCCTTCTCCTTCGCCCAACAGTAGCATAGTTTCCACCGACACCCTGCTGGTTAACAGTACCGGTGGCGGTCGTTGGTAACCCGGGCCTCGACCGATCCGGTATGTAAGTCTTATTTATGATCCGTATATTTGATTTGGCAAAGATTTTACGCTGGATGCCCTTCCTGATGCAACCCTCCCCATTTGTCCGGGCTTGGGACCGGCACTAAGGATGCACTGGCTTGTGCATCCTCAGTGGCTGGGTTCCTTATGTCACTTTGTATATGAAACTAACCTCACTGATTGATTCGATAATGTTATTCTGAATCCTATTCGAAGTGCCCATAAATACAGTTGAAGAATTTATGTGTGTGGCTAATTTGTCATCTTTTTCTGCCATCAAATGTAAAAGTTCAACATAATTCCCATGATTGACGGAGTTATTGCTCTCATCGTTCCCTCGAAAGGCCAACTCTTGTTTGGCAAGATAGCATGTAGCATCAATGAAGCTTTTTAATATCTCCCTGTTAGCCTTTACTTTTTCATTATGTGCAGTAACATTCAGCCTGCGTTGCTCATCAAGGGCCATGTCTATGCGACTCTTAACAAATGTTTTCAAGGCTCTGTGAGAGTGTATGTGGGAAGTGGAATTTTTGTGCTTCAGCAAAGCCCTTGGTAAATTGTTCAAGTTGTAGTAACCCCCTTTCACCCACATGCTGTCACTGGTCAAGAACAGTAGACACGGGAAGCAGAACAGCTTGCTAGCCTGGCCACAGCCACAAAGCCTGTCCTTCTTTTGATAACATTTCGTTTGAAAAGTCCGTATTATCTTCTGTCCTTTCCTTTGGGTGGGATCCGTCAGGTAAGGTGTTGGCTTTCCATTTGCGACCACATTCCTTTTTTTCCTGAAAAGTAAATGCTGAAAATATTTTTAAGTATGTAATATCCATTTTCGCAGGTGAAATTAGACTGAAATAATAGCTAGCGAAAACGTTAACGCACGCGAACAGCAGAAGACGGCAAGCCAGAGGGTGGGAGGGAGTCAAAATACATCCGTTCACAAAACGCGAGGCAGGTTAGCAATGTGCCTCATCATTGATACTGAAAGACACTGTAAGAACAGACTACGCATGCGCAAAACTCCGAAACCGTTTGCTTTCATTCCACACGCCAGAGAGAGGCACAAGCAGACTCAGCAGCCTGCATTCATTAATGCTACCTTTGGGAGCAAGCCATCCGGAATAGGGCATTCCTTTTAATGATAAAACAACAAGTTTTACATGATTTTTTTTAATTTTTCTTTTACAACAATCTTAAGAAATTAAAACTAGATAAATAAATAAATGAATGAATGAATGAAAATTTTGACTATCATGATATATTTTTCTCTTGCAGCATGCAGCATATAGCTTAGTTAATACTTTGAGGCAATTTGCATTAAATGTTATGGTTAAAACACAGCTTTATCAGGACAAACCTAATGTTACATCTTACGTTGGATCAAAAATTGATCCACATAGTTATAATTAAAAACAAAACAACCTTTTCCAGTAATGCAGCTAAAATGTCAGTTATACAGCTAAAACATTGAGGGAAACGATCAATACTTGTTCACGTACAAGTATGTTGGATAGCCTACTGGGTGTTTAAAACCATAGTTAAAATGTCCATTCGTACATTATGAAGGAAATAGTAGCTTCCAAAGAGTGACACCTGCAGATTTACCACTGGCCTCTGCATTTATAGAAACACCCATATAGCCTATTATATGCTTCATTAATAAAAGGTTAATGGAAAACAAATGGAGAATTAACAGTTGGAAACACGTACTTGATCTTGGGCAATACGATCACAAAGTGGCACAGGTCTTGATGTGTTTTGTGGTGCTGGAACAGTGGCAATAACATGATCAGCTGGGGAAATCACAAGCTGCATGTTGTCTTGTCTTGCTTTATGAACTTTTAAGATGTTTTGGATGCATAACATGTTTGGCAAGTGCCCCCTTTCCATTGCTGCTATATGGAATTTGGTCATTGCACAGTGTGCACAAGACCTTCCCTGGGAGTGCTATTTTAACAAAGCAATCAAATTGTATGTTGTCTACACTTCACCCCAGCCAGCGCCATCTAAATTTATTTTTTAGGTCCTTGTCCAGCTCTTTAGCAGCAGGGTCGTTGGCTGGTAGTATTTTCACCATCTGTGGAAGACGAATTGAAGTAACGTCAGCTAATTAGGTCAGACTAAACAGTAACTGTTCCTGACATTGATACACGTTATGTCGCAAAACAGAAGCATTACAGAACATAATCCGGCATTTTCGGGTGGTTAGTTCCAGCAAACGTTACCCCCGCTCTCCTAAATTAGATAACGATAACATTAGCTAGCTAGCTAATACAGTTTTTCACAATTGCTTAAACTAGGCTGCATCCTGCCTTCAGTCCCTGCCTGGCCACAGGACCTCATCCACGTCGCAGGCGATGTTCTCCCTGGCCAAGCAGCGGGGGAAGAATCGCCTACAATGGCGCATGAAGCCTTGACAGGCCTCAGCAGTCACATCACCACATGCGTCCTCCATGGCTTGCAGCAGTGGGATCCGTGTCTGCAGATTCCTCATGTACACCTTCCATCTCCAGGCAGAGAAAAACTCCTCAGTTGGATTGAGGAAGGGAGAGTATGGAGGGAGATGCAGGACGGAAACTTCAGGATGGCCCCTGAACCAGTCACGGACCAGAGCAGCCCGGTGGAAACTGATGTTGTCCCAGACAACAACAAACCTGATCACCTCTGTGTCATCCATCTGGTCTGGTTGAACAACGATGTTGTAGAGTGTGTCCAGGAATGCTATGAGAAAGGCAGTGTCATAGGGGCCAAGGCTGGCATAGTGATGGAGGACGCCGTGGTGGTTGATGGCAGCACACATTGTTATATTCCCTCCGCGCTGGCCAGGGACTTCAGTGATAGCACGCTGGCTGATTACATTTCTGCCCAGCGCCTTCTTTTTACAAGGTTGAACCCCGCTTCATCAATTAATATAAATTTGTGCAGGTCTGCTGCTGCATCTAGGTCAAGAAATCTCTGAAACAGACAACATGACAATATTATACACCAAGAGTGGTCAATAGAGTATAGGCTATTGTGAAACATTGTAAAAAAGGACAACATTGGATTACTGCAGTACAATACAGTAATGTTTCAGTGCTGATAGGACACAGTTGTGGAATGTATAGGACTTACTTGCACATAGTCATGGCGAATCTCCTTGATTCTGTCAGTGTTCCTGTCAAAAGGAACCCTGTACACCTGCTTCATCCTCATGGAATTGCATTGGAGAACATGGTCCAGTGTGGATAAACTCACTGTTGCTATATTTTGGAATAGGTGTTGGTCTGCAATGATTGCATCTTGGATTTGTCGGAGAGTTATGACATTGTTCGCCAGCACCATGTTGGCTACTGCAGTCTCCTAATCATTTGTGAGGACTCTTCCTCTTCTACCACGTTGTGGTAGTCTTGCAGTTCTGCAAAAGATACAAATAGATACAATTACAGCAAGGTCCTTGCAGCACTCATTGAATACTGTATTGATATGCAGTACTACAGTAAGGCGAGTAGGTTTCTTACCTATGCTCATTTCTGAAAGTTCGAATTATTGAGGCAACCGAGAAGCGACTCAGGTTGGGTTGGACCCTCTGGCCAGCCTCCCTCATGGCCAAACCATGGTTGACCACATGATCAGTGACAGTGGCCCTAATCTCATCAGAGATTATGTTTCTTCTCCTTCCTCTTTGTCCTCATCATCCTCCTTGTCCTCCTCATCCACCTCTTCCTCCTTGTCCTGCTCCTCCTTGTCC
This sequence comes from Lampris incognitus, assembly GCF_029633865.1. NCBI lineage: Eukaryota > Metazoa > Chordata > Actinopteri > Lampriformes > Lampridae > Lampris > Lampris incognitus. The sequence goes on from NC_079211.1 coordinate 108,328,471, forward strand.
TCCACCTCCTCCTTGTCCTCTTCCTCCACCTCCTCCTCCTTGTCCTCTCCTTCCTCCTCTTACTCTCACTCCTCTGCCTTGCTGCTTACCTCTCTCTTCAATGTTGCCACCGTCCATTGTTCTCCAAACAGACCAGGAGCTCATCTGTGACCCTTCTATGGCAAATTGCTGATTGCAAATTGCACAACAGCCTTTGGAGTTTAGAAATGTGATTGGCAATGTGTTCTGTGTGAACACCAAGAGAGGGAATTCAGGAAGAGTGTGCAAGATATAGAGAATTGTGTGTAGTGTTGTGAAAAATGTGTGGTATGGAATGGGAATCTGAGTCTAAAGCAGAAAATGTGCTTGGAGTTCAGCAGAATTGGTTTAGGCAGTTGGTACATGAGTTTCAGGTTGTGCACATTGTGTCTGATGTTCCAATTAATATGTTTAAACAGTTGTGAAAAACTGTATTAGAAAAAGCAAGCAAGCTTGAACTTAGCTAACGTAGCTAAACCAACTTAGGGAAAAACGTTGGGAACAGTTTTGGAAAGCTATAGGCTACAGGCTTAATACATTATAACGCTACGTCTATATTTGGCCAGTGTGTTCTGTTTTTGGGACCGGAGGTAGTGTTAAGTGGGCACCCCCCGGTTTATCGTTAGCTAGCATTCTAATAACGTTAGCGAGATACGTAACGTTAGTTATCAAACTAGTTATATTAGCAACATCGTCCTGACTTTTTAAACGGTGATTTCATAATTAGTACAACAAGGTTAACGTTAGCTAGCAGTGGATCAAATTAAAGTTTATGACCTGAGGTCAACATTACCACAGCCGATGTCAAAATTCTGTTGAGTGTTGCAAACTGCTCGATGATGAGTTGGACTGAACTTCAAAGGGTTCGCTTGTGGCTTGACGTTCTAAATGTAAACCAATTAGCAACTACGAAGGGATCCAAAGAGGGCGGGCTTTCTTGGTAATGACATGATAAAGAAATTACTTAAACTACTACCAGAAAGTATTGAAAAAGGCTACCATCGATACACCTGTCCACCAGACCCCCCCCCCCAAATATTTTTTTTACAGATCGCCACAATTCAGGTGGGTCATTAATTTGGGTCTGAAAATACAGATTTCCGTCTTAAGACGGAAGAATCACATCCTGAGGACGCCATTCCTCCTGAAAACAGCCCAACTAGGGATGCCCGCTGAAACCCGGTTCTAAACGGGAACCGGTTCTAAATTAGTAAAAACCGGAGCATTTTTAAGATCCGACGTTTTCGGTTCTGCTATCGGTAGTCGGTAGGTACCCGAGAAATCATGGAGTGAGATTTATATTGTGGCAATTGTGTTTTTCGAGGAATTTAAACGTCACGAACATAATCTTGTTTGCCGTTTTCTCCATCTCTCTGTCTCTCTCTTACTGCGCGAGGGGCGGGGCTGTGCTGTGCTCCACACACTCGCTGACACACGCACAGACAGCTCTGCTCAAGTGCTCATCATGACGGAGAGAACTAAACGTTCAAAAGTTTGGGTATATTTTTCCAAAGTCGATGACAACAACGCTCGTTTCCACAAGTGCAACAAATCATTTGCCAGTAAGGGTGGCAATACAAGCAATCTGTCGAAACATCGTTTGTCGAAACATGGTATTAATCTGCAGAAATGCGGCGTTTTCGACTGCTTTGCTCGTAGTGTTCCATCCACATCCACTGCAGGTAAGCCGTATGAGCCATAGATACGGAGTTAGCTAGGCTAATAACAAATTATTACGAATAGGCCAATAAATAAAATATAATTGCTTAGCTAATTGTTTAGCTACAAATATATAAGCCATAGATACGGAGTTAGCTAGGCTAATAGCCGAGGACAGTATAAGTCAGGAGAGATCACGACTCCTGCCGGAGAAGGCAGATATGTTGATTTTTCTGCAGAAGAACTGTTAGGATAATGTTCTAGGTTCTTGTTTGTTTGAACTTCCGTTAGCCTTTTGCTGTAAAAATTTATTTCTAATATTTTTTTTCTTTATCTTTATCTACTTTTATTTTTTATCTTATTTGTTGTTGTTGAATGTTGATTATAAAGTCTATAATTCAGACGCATTTAAAACATTGCTGCTGCTGAATAAATAATATTTGTTTATAATTATATAAAGTTATATAATAGAATAATAAAGCAATGTCGATTCTGTTCTTAATTAAGTGTCTTTTTTTCTTGCATAATAATCAAAAAGAACCGATAAGAGTATCGATAAAGTACCGAACCGATAAGCAGTACCGATAACAGTAGTAGTATCGATAAAATCCTAACGATACCCATCCCTAAGCCCAACTAAACCACCGAACACTCCCTAAAAGTTTCAATAAAATTTACCTGATCATGCACATAGGACAACTGAAGAAAACAGGAGAAAATCTGAGAAAAATGCAGCAAACAATTCAAGTTTCACGCCAATCTTACACTCAACATCCTCGCTCACGCTCAAACACCCAACCCCAGAGAGAGAGCGAGAGAGAATTTGAATTTTAAAACTAGTCTTTATTTAACATACCCTTTTAAACAAGTTGTAACAACAACAACAAATTTAACAAAATTATACTGCTCAAAAAAATAAAGGGAACACCTAAAAACACAATATAGACCTCGATGAATGAAATATTTCAGCTGAAAATCTTTATTTATTAGACAGAGGAGTGTTTAGAGCAAAATAACCTAAGAATGATCAATGGAAATGAAAATCATTAGCCCATTAAGGTCTGGAATCAGAATCATACTCAAAATCAAAGTGGAAAATGAGAACATAGGCTGATCCAACTTCTGTGGAAATTCTTCAAGACGATTCAAAATGAGGCTCAGTAGTGTGTGTGGCCTCCACGTGCCTGTATGCACTCCCTACAACGTCTGGGCATGCTCCTGATGAGACAACGGATGGTCTCCTGAGGGATCTCCTCCCAGACCTGGATCAGGGCATCGGTCAACTCCTGGACAGTCTGTGGTGCGACATCGTGTTGGCGGATGGTACGAGACATGATGTCCCAGAGGAGCTCGATTGGATTCAGGTCTGGGGAACGTGCAGGCCAGTCCATAGCATCAATGCCCTCGACATACAGGAACTGCTGACACACTCTGGCCACATGAGGACGAGCATTGTCATGCATGAGCAGGAACCCAGGGCCCACTGCACCAGCATATGGTCTGACAAGGGGTCTGAGGATCTCATCCCGGTACCTAATGGCAGTCATGGCTAGCATGTAGAGGTCTGTGCGGCCCTCCAAGGATATGCCTCCCCAGACCATCACTGACCCACCGCCAAACCGGTCATGCTGGAGGATGTTGCAGGCAGCAGAACGTCCAGACTCTCTCGCGTCTGTCACATGTGTTCAGTGTGAACCTGCTCTCATCTGTGAAGAGCATAGGGCGCCAATGGCGAATCTGCCAACCAAGATGTTCTCTGGCAAAGGTCAATCGGGCTGCACGGTGTTGGGCTGTGAGCACAGGCCCCAATTGTGGACGTCGGGCCCTCATACCATCCTCATGCATTCTGTTTCTCACTGTTTGAGCAGAAACCTGCACATTAGTGGCCTGTTGAAGGTCGTTTTGTAGGGCTCCGGCAGTGCTCCTCCTGTTCCTCCTTGCACAAAGGACCAGATAGCAGCCCTGCTGCGGGGACGTTGTCCTCCTGCGGCCCCCTCCACGTCTCCTGGTACCTCCTCCATGCTCTGGACACTGTGCTGGGAGACACATCAAATCTTCTTGCCACAGCACGCATTGATGTGCCATCCTGGATGAGCTGCACTACCTGAGCAACTTCTGTAGGTTGCAGATACCGCCTCATGCCACCTCTAGTGGTGAGGGCACTAGCAAAATGAAAAACTAACCAAAGATCGGCCAGAAAAGATGAGGACAGGCAAATGGTCTGTGGCCACCACCTGCAAATCCATTCCTTTTATAGGGGTTGTCTTGCAAATTGTCTAATTTCCACCTGGTGGAAATTAGACAATTTACCAAAAGGTGAAATTGATTCACAAATCAGTGTTGCTTCCTAACTGGACAGGTTGATATCTCAAAAGTGTGATTGACTTGGAGCTACATTGCATTGCTTATGTGTTCCCTTTATTTTTTTGAGCAGTGTATATAAAAAAAAAGACGACGTCTTTTTACCAATATAGACAGTATCAACAAAGAAAAAAAAACACTTCCGTCATTGAATCAAGTTTGATTCAGGGAGTCTTTCATTATCAAAAATTACAACAAAACAAATTCATTCAAAGACGAAAAGAGAGAGAGAGCGAGAGAATTTTGAATTTCTAAAAAAAAATCTTAACAAATTATCAAAAAAACAGACTTGATATCTTTTTAACAATACAAACGGTGCTTGTCAAATTGCAAATAAACATTTAACATGCATCTGTTAACAATTCCAAAAATAATAATTCAATAACACCTCAAAACATTTCACTTTCATAGCTTCCAACTAATGGGGCGTGTAGATTTCACTCCCAGGTGAGATGCAAGTGCAGCAGCATTTTCAAGATTGGGCCCAGACAGCTCCACCACCTGGTCCAATGTGACGACCTTTGCCTGGCATACCAGTAGGGGAGAGAGAGACCTTTGACCTTTAACAAAGTCTAAAGTGGTCTAATTTTTCATTCACATTAAGATAAAAATATTATCATAGGTACTCATATACATAGTAAAAACAAACGATATAGACCTTGGTTTTCTACAGTGCACAACACATCCCCATGCCCCCAAATAGAAAAAAATTCTTCAAAGTTTGAAATAATTTTGAAAAACATGGAACTCAATTTTCAGCCGAGCAGCCACTAGACCCCTGCATATGAGCGTAGCATCCATGGACCCTGTGCCTTTCATTTTGTTTCTTCCGCTAAGCCAAACGCTCATTTTTGCCTGACCGATCAGAAAATTAACCAAGATGACATGTCTGCACTGTGCTGCCGTGTACCTCGGATCAAAGACAAACTGGCTGTCTTCGAGAACCTCTCCTAAACCTCTGAGCCACTTCTGCAGTACAGAGAAAAGAGGGCTCAACCTGGGACATCTGAGCCATAAGTGCTGTAGAGTGTAGAGTTTCTTCATCATTACAGAAAGAGAAGTGGCTCCCTGCCCTAGGATCAATGTGTGCCACATGTCTGTTCGTAGCCACAGCCTCATGTACCACCCTCCTCTGTAGATCTGCAGTGCGTTTCTGTATGGGGAGCTTGTACATGGACCTCCAGCTGCCCTTGGGGGATGAACCTGGTGCCAACACACTCATCCACCTCGACTCCTGTACACCGGCTAGTGATGTTCTGTTGAGAACCTTTACATTGACTGCATACAAGGTCTTCTGTGATGTACTTGAGAAGTCATGTAGTTCTGGTGTTTTGAAAGACAGAATGGCCCCTTCACTCCCTCCTGCTCCTCCACTGCTGCACAGAAGGACAAACAGGCCGCATAGCTGGCTGATCCTCTCCACACTCTGCTCCTAGTGCCTCTCTGAAGAAGCCAGGAAGTGCACTGATCACTTCCTCCAACAACCTCTCCATTAAATGAAGAGATTTAAAGCCAGTCTGTTGGCTCAAAATGTCTGCCGTCTTCCACTGTCCTCCTGATCTGAGACATTCCAACTTTGTAAGTCCAGCTCTTGTGAGGGATCTCCGTACACTTATGGAGCTGAGCATCCTGCAGTGCATCAGTAGTTTATGGAACAGTGGTTCCTCCCCTACACTGCCATAGAGCTTGGATTCCCCAAGCTCAGAGGACAGACTGATAGATGGGTGTTGTAGTGAACTCCATGCCAGCTAGGTCCAGAAGGAACAAGTGTTTGTCGTAGTTCAGGTTCATAACCCTCCGAAGCAACAGAGATGCTGTTTCACTCCAAAGTCGTTGGTTATGGTGTAAAAGTCGCTGCACAGTCTAAAGGCAAAAAGCCGTGATACAACTGCGGAGGTCAATTGGGCTCTGGCCTCCTCCTAGCACTGGTAGGAACAGTGCAGCAGATTGGGTCCAGTGAAAGCCTCCCCAGAAGAAGTTCATCAGCGTCCTCTGCACTTCCTTTATGAGCGTGTACGGGGGTTCTACAACTGTAAACCGGTGCCAGAACATCGAGGCAGTCAAGTTGTTAACAATCAAGACTCCCCCCATAGGACAACTGAGGCTGGATCCAAGTCCACCTAGACAATCGGGCACTGATCTTTTCAATTAAACCCTCCCAGTTTTTGCTCAGAAAGCGGTCTACCCAGGGGGCAAACTGATTTTTGCACGGGTTGGATGCTGTAAAAGGTTGTTCTCCAGAAATCATATCTAGGACCTGCATGGATCTGAACCTGGGTGGACAACCCGGAAAACAAGTTGCAGGAAAACTACAGGAAGCGTCCAAAGTTGCCCACCGGGCCTATGAACATTAACCAATAGGGGTAGATAGGGTTAAAATTTTAACCAATAGATATCTGCATGAAAATCACAGTGTTGATTACTCACATTGAGACAAACAAAAAATGTATTGGAAGTTTTTTCAAAAATGTTTTTTACCAGAGTAAATGATGCATACATAATTAAGTATGTGCTAATTTGCATAAATATCACATAGCCGGAGGAAATGGTTTTACAGACATGTTGTAAAGAGTTGTCTAGCAGAAATCATATCTAGGACCTTCAGGGATCACAACCTGGGTGGACAACCTGGAAAACAAGTTGCTGAAATGCTACAGGGAGTGCCCAAACATGCCCCCCCCCCATACGAAAACAGGCATTTAAGCTGATTGGGTCATATTGCACAATCCTCCTTGTGAATGAATATCTCTGTAAGAGTTCACAGTAAAGACACATTGAGACAGCTTATGGAAATTAGAAAATATGCTCTGATCTTATACCTTGGTTTGTTCCCAGTAGAAACATGAGATGGGCCTATACCTTAAATTAATCACGAAACAAACAAAATTCCTGTACCTGTAAATAATGTAAGATTTATTTCTTATTTTATACATTGAACACAATATACTTACTGAACACAAAATAATTATCTGTGCCAAAACTATAACAAATTATTTAAAATAAATAAATAAATCATATCTAGGACCTTAAAGGACAACAATGAGATGGGTATATGCTTTAGTATACACATGAAATAAACAAAATAATTTATACTTTGAACACAATATGCTGAACACAAAAAGTTAGCCCAGAATTTGAAAAGCAGGACTTTTTAAAGAAATATTTTATAGAACTTTGCCCATGTTTTCTCACTCGCTTTCTGAGTCACAGCTGCTATCACTGCTCTCAACTCTTGCAATATGTATTCTGCAGCATTTGCTCGCCAGTCCTTGGCAACGTCACCCGATGTAGCACGGAACTGCCTTCCTTGCACATGAACAGTTCTTCTGACAACCCTTGACACATGCACATGAGATTGTCGTTTTCATTGAGACAGGCCAGGCTGGCTTTGTTGCCGGAACAGGAACTGCATGTTCATCAACCAGAGACCAACCAAATTCAGTGCATGGGGGAATTTCTGGCTTGGCGATATGTGCATTCTTGTCAATGATAGTTGCCAGCGCAGCCCTTTTCAGGTGTAGCATAAATGCATCTTCTGTTGGGGGTAGAAGCTTTAATAGAGTTGACTTGTTGTTCAAAAACTTGTACACTCTCAATTTGCCCAGATCAGCCCCCTCAAACTGATCAGCTGTGGATGTGTACACTGATATGGTGAGGTCCTGCGCCTGATTGAGAAGGTCATCGGTTATGGTATCGCTAGGGTTCTCACCAAAGTCTTCAAGTGCAGGGATGTCACAACTTATGCTGCTCTTGAACCATACCTTCTTCCCAGTGAGTTAGTTGTGTCTCTACCACTCAGACTGTGGATGAATGGCATGGCACGACACTGTGAAGGTCCCAGAGCTACAACCATCTCATGTATAGGCAGGTATGCATTCTGACCTGTTCTAACCCACATCTCTGGTAGATCACTCAAGTGTGTTGCACCACAGTACAGACAAGTTGTAATGATATCAGTGTCATTAGTATGTATGACAACTCTTTCAACTCCCTCATTCTGGACAGTGTAGAGTGTGTGGAGGATTATCCTAGTGTCAGCCTCCTGCTGTGTTGATTCCAGAGCAGGAACATCCATCACAGACCCTGCGGAGAGCACCACACTCGTTGTTTCTTCCTTGAATCCACCACCCAGGTAGAGATGAGTAGAGCCAAGATCACTCCCCAGTTGCTCCTCCTCACACCATCTTTCACAGAGAAAGGTCAGCAAGTTTGCTTTGTTAGTAGACAGCAAAAAACTCATGTGGATCTGGAGCTGTGTACTGCTCACTGACTTCATACACTTTGGCTGGTTTGGATCGTGCATATCTCTGTTGTTGCTCAGCTGACTTGATACTGGTTCCACTGTATCTGTCACAACAGAAGTGTATTATTTCAGTACCACGAGGCACATCAGTCAGCAGCAGGTGTTTGTATCTGTCAGCGATTGCTCCAAATCGTTCATCTTTGTGAAAAGACCAGTGTCTTATGGCAGACATAGCATCTACATGTACTGCTGTCTTGAGGATGTTTTGGGGTAAATCAGCGTTGATGGTTACTTTGGTCTCCTCTTTCAGGACCTTTACAAGGCTGGACTTGGTGCCAGTTCTCATACTGCCATCTTCCTTGAAGAGGGATGGATGAAGGTCACCGTACTCGTGGTTGCCTACAAAGTCAACAATGTCGAGTTCGCCACCACTAGCAATGATCTGTGTCATACGCAGAAGGGCAGTAACTTCATTGCTGTTGCCAGTGGTGCAGGTTTTCCCCCCAGACTTCTTTGGTTTCATGTGTTGTGTGTGGAAAGTGTTAAGCTTAACAACACTTGTCTTTTTATGATGACTGGTAAGTGACTCAGACAGTGCCTTCAAACCAATTTCTTTTACACTTAACAGGTTGTCCTTGACTATAGCATCTGCACACTCACCAGTAGATATATTGATCGGGGGGGGGGGTATATGGACCCTCCCTGTAGCTGTCCAGCAACTTGTTTTTCAAGTTGTCCATCCAAGTTGTGATCCTTGAAGGTCCTAGACAGGATTTCTGGTAGACAACCCTTTACAACAAGTCCGTAAAACCATGTTCACCAGTTATGTGGTGTTTATGCAAATTAGTGCATACTGTAGCGAATTCGGGGGACAACGCAACCACAGGAACTGCCGTGGCCGGGAAGCGAACCTGTATCGCCCGCACCGCAGGAGACATCGCTAACCGCTCGACTAAAGGGTCAGACCCGTGAGCCAGCTGCCAGCATGTCTTCTTATCCATGCACGTTACACTACCCCCCTCCTTCGGGAAGCGCGTCCCCGCGCTTAAGCATATCAGCTCCTTCACGCCTCAGGGCGCATACGCTTTCCGATGGCCTTACGGTCGCTCCATCCCACTTCTGACACCAATGTAGCGAATTCGGGGGACAACGCAACCACAGGACTAAAGGGTCTGACCCTTTAGTCGAGCAGTTAGCGATGTCTCCTGCGGTGCGGGCGATATGGGTTCGCTTTCCGGCCGCGGCTGTTCCTGTGGTTGCGTTGTCCCCCGAATTCGCTACAATACTTAACTATATATGCGTCATTTACTCTGGTAAAAAACATTTTTCATAAAACTTCCAATACATTTTTGTTTGTCTCAATGTGAGTAATCAACACTGTGATTTCATGCAGATATCTATTCATTAAAATTTTAACCCTATCTACCTCAAATGGTTGTGTTCAGGCAGGGTGGGCAACTTTGGACGCTCCCTGTAGCTTTCCTGCAACTTATTTTTCGGGTTGTCCACCCAGGTTGTGATCCCTGAAGGTCCTAGATATGATTTCTGGTGAACAACCTTTTACAGCATCTGACCCGCATTTCCCCCCAAAAATGGGGTTTTGCCCCCTGGGTAGTCACTGCCCAAAAAGACATCTAGGCATTGTATCCCTTCTGTATTCCACTGCAACCCAGCTGGTAATGTTGGCTACTCTTTATTGTTCCACTCCCTCCGTAAGAGACCCTCATATTTTAACCAGTTGACTTTTGTTGAGGAAGCTTGTTTATATAAGGGCAATTTCTGGTTGAGAATTTTTAGATCATTTTAACTTGTTAAGAAAACCGTGAAATCGTCAGCGTATGCTGATAAGTTAACTATTGGTGATGTTTCCTGAAAAGGTTAGTCCTGAGAGCCCCTGCCTGAGCTGAAATAAACGCAGGTCAATGGCCAGGGAGTACAGCATTCCAGATAAGGGACAACCCTGTCTTATACCTCTCTGAACAGAGAAAGGTTGGCTGAGTCCACCTCCTACCTTTAACAGAACACTGGCTCCAGGATACAACAACTTGATCCAATGAATAAATTTATCCTCAAAACCAAAACCTTCAAGTATTTTAAACAAATAGCAATGATCAACCCTAGCAAAAGCTTTTCTCTCTCTCTCTCTCTCTCTCTCTCTCTCTCTCTCTCTCTCTCTCTCTCTCTCTCTCTCTCTCTCTCTCTCTCTCTCTCTCTCTCTCTCTCTCTCTCTCTCTTTTTGTTTATTTCTTTATTGACTTAAGTGTTTTCTACAAGACAAAACCTTGCAGTTGCTACCTTGGCTCAAAAAACTGGCCTTTCTAACTCATTCCCCACTCTCTTGTTGTCTACAGAGCTATGTTTCCTGTAAGAAGAGCACGTCTATGTTTTTAGCTCTACTCTGCTCAGCTACCATACCTCGCTTAACTCTATCCTGTCCTCCATTAATATTTAAACTTCCTACATGCAAACTTTCCATTACAAAAAGAAAGAAAATGAAGGCTAAGGCAGTGAAACCTTTCCAAGAGAAAAACACCTTTTGTGTATCACCCATTTTTATGGAACCTTTCCTCGTTTTTCTTTCCGAAGTTTAGTCAGAATCTTCTTTAGACGAAACTTCTTCTGTTTACTGAGCTCTTCATATCCAGCCGTTTTTCTAATCTTCATAACCGAGTTAACAAACCTGTTCACGTCAGAGAAGAAATCTGCTATTTCCATAGACTGTCTGCCATAAGTTTCATCAAGGAAATTATTCATCTTCTTTAAAGAATATGACTGCTGATCACCTTGTGACCTAATATCCGCAAACTGTCATAGGCTGTCCTCCTCTAACATTTCCTCATCTTCATTTCGAGCGTTTTCACAGTGTGACTCACCCTGTTGCAGAGACCTGACTCTCAGCCTCAGCTGAGTGACTGTCTCTCACTGGTTCTGTCAGTCCTCCATCTCTGCATGCATCCATAACCTGTGCTTCTGTATCACTTAGATTAGTCATTTTCATTATTGCTGTCTTGCTCAGTTGTTTCATTTCCCTTCAAACCAGTTCGCCTCCAGTCTGTAGCTCACCTGAACTGCTGCCCGCTGTGGGCTCCGTGTGTAGGCAGGATGAAAGTTTGTGGCCGACATCACCACACTCAAAACATTTCATACAGCCAGAACTTGCATACAGAGTGTAGAAACCGTTTTCGTATTTGGCTCTAGATGACACTTGTAGATGTTGTGAAGAATCATTTAAATACATGAATGCCTGTCTCTGCAGGGAGTTAACATGCCGTAGTCTAGCGTCATCACAACCCAGGCGAACTGTTCTGAACCCACTAGCAAACTTTCTGAAATGACTCAGTTCTCTTTCAGTTCGTTTAGGATAAATGGAGGTACGCCTGACACGGTAATACGTGTCGATGGCACAAACAATGGAAAGACAGCTACAAACATATCGTATAGCACCAGGCCTCTCTCAACCAACAGGTGGACCAAACGCTCCTCTCAGAGAAAAGCCATCACAGCTTTATACATCTGAGAGCCATACGTGATATTCTCATAGCCGACCTGTTCTCCCACAGCCAGGAGAACCTGTTCGACAGTGTACCGCGAGTCAACTATGACTCTAACCCCGTGTCTGATAGACAGGGGAGGTGAACCCTCACCAGGGAGGGGCACCATACTGCACACCACCAAACTCCGACCAGCTAATCCAGTCACTTCCCAACAACTAGCAACGAAGTAAAAGTAGACTCCTCTTACCTTACCATTTAGAAAGAAAAGTGAAAGCAGTAGAAAAACATTGAATTAATCCAAAAAACACACTTGGGCTCATTCAGCACCCCCATTCACGCCGACACACCCAACATCCCATTATTGCATTGCAGAGAGAGAGAGCTAACGTTAAGCACTTCACAATTACGAATGCTTTTTTTTTTACAATCTTAGGAATGCACAAATTACTTGGTTTAACTAAACAATTTACTCACTTCAGCGTTACCTGCAGTGCTGCAATTTTGAATTTCATCATGTCATTACAGTTTGAACTTTTACTATTTCACCAGGTTCGATTGAAAAGTGACAGCCCTAATTTAGCTTTGCATGACAGATGGTCGTTTGTTGGTTTGGGTCACATGTTATGCTATTGTTTTAACAGTGGTAATTCTTTATGAACCACATTCATAAATTGGTTTAATTTGATAGCTGGCCAAAACTTTTGAAATAATTGTATACGTTTGTAGTTATTTTCTAAAAGTCTCCCAAAAGAAAATACTTGACTTTCTACACAAACTACTGATGTGAATATTACCTGGTAGCACTGTTGGCACAAATAATGTTGATTGTATTAATTGAAGGAATAAATGTGTACCAGGGGTGTCACGATTGTCCAAATCCATGATTTGATTTGACTTTAAATTTTAAGGCCACGATTCAATTCACACTTTTTCAGCACCGAAGGCTATGCCATTGTTAGACTATCGAGTCTTGATTTGTAAAGATCAACATATTTTTATGGCAGGTTTTATACCCTGGACACTGTCAATTTAAATTACCCTTCTGCAATCTGTTGGCTCTTCTTTTAAACTGCAGTGTGCTCTCATCACGTCAAACAGCAGGTGCCATTCAAGCTCTTGACAACAATTTGACCTTAATTCGATTTTTGCTTATTTTGATTGATTGATCGATCGATTGATCGATTTTTGTCAATTTCGATCGATTTTCGTGACACCCCTGTACCCTACGTTAGTCTAGTCAATTCCCCCCCCCCCCAACTAGCATACATTGTTAAAAGCAGAATTTATCTGCACTTCCATGTGTTTGTACAATGGGCTATTTTGATATAAATCAAAAATAAATATCCATACCTCTTGGTATGAGAAAAGTGTGATCAAGTGTATTATTAAAAGTATATCTTAGTTATAGCAGAAATAAAGATATTCAGGATATGATCAAGTTAAAGGAGACATCAACATGAGGTCCAATTGTCGGTGGTTCTGGTGGCTCTGTCCTGGTGTTGGGTTTCTAACATGGTTTTGGTTCCCCCATCCCTTACAGTTTAAGTTCACTGTTACTGACTACTAACAAAACTATATCAAGTAATTCTCTTCATCCCATCATTGAATCCTTGCACTGAAGAACCATATCAGGAATCAGGAACACTGTTATAACCATATAACTCCGTTTTGAACATTTTTGGACAGCCCATGTATTTGCAGTTTTAAAGTCAATCCAAATCACTTGGGAGTGTGACTATGATATATCACAAGCAAGTACTCAACCTCTATACTGTCTTTATGAATGAACACAGCACTCTAACTTACCATAGTTAATAGTTGATATAGTTTGAATACATTGTTCCTCTGAAAACCTAAAAACTTAGTTATGTGGTTCTTCATCTGAGGTACTCAATGTATTTCACTAATTGGTAGCGTCTTCAAAAACAGTCCAGTCTGTATGCCTGTATACCATAGCATAGTCCTGTACCAATATGAATGAATGTTGATGCAAAAGCTATGTTAAATTGTTTATTCTTGTTTCCCCACAAAAATTATTCACCTGCTGGCTTGACAGTTGACACCGGTCTAGATGCCAGAACACTACTGTCAGTGAAACTACAAAACACAGTTGAGGGCTTTTTTCCCCCTCTCATCTGTCTCTCCCGTGGGGCTTGAGAAGACCATAGCCAACATCGTTAATATGCTTTGCTACCCACCACCAGACCAGCGACTCTACAGCATTTGATTCACTTTCCTGTGACGTTTGTTAAGGTGTTTTTTTGTTTGTTTGTTTTTTTAAATCTCACCAGCTCGAGTTGTAGAGAGGGGTGGAGGCCAGTGCAGCTCTCCTCAAATGGCTTAGGCCATGAGTTCTACAGAGGACCCACATGCCAAGTGCCCAAGTGGGTTGTGAGTGGTTTCTGAGTACCATTTGGGCCCAGTGCACATTAGCCAGTTGGGCCATGTCCTTAAGCCAGTCAGAACCCATTTGGGTAAACACATGTGGGTCCTCCGTTGAACCCATGGCCAAACCCATGCTAAACCCCTCTTGCCAAAATGATGGGTACCATGTACACAGTTGGGCCATGTTCTTAACCCAGTCAGTACCCACTCACAGTCCACTTGGGCAAACACATGTGGGTCATCTGTGGAACCCATGGCCAAACCCATTTGGGGCCCACAGATCAGCCCATCTGTAAACCATATGCAGTGGGGTAATTGGCCGAATACTATTGGGGGAAAGGGGGGGGGATACCCATTAGTGTGGACTAGGCCTTAATATGATCTTTGGAAGAATTTGAAAACTCACAAGTTGAGACAATGGCATCACAGTTTATATATATATATATATATATATATATATATATATATATATATATATATATATATATATATATATATATATATATATATATATATATATATATATATATATATATATATAATTATCATTATTATTATTTATTTTATTTATTTTTTTAGTCTGGGTAGTGGGTGAGATTTCCAACCTATGCCAACTTTGGGAACTGTAGTTGTTATGCTTTCTGAGATTCAGATACTCTTTGGGCAGAGGAATAAGATTTCCAATCTATCTGCCAAGTTTGGGAATTGTAGCTGTTACGCTTTCTGAGATTCAGATACTCTTTGGGCAGAGGAATAATAATAATCCTAACAGATACAATAGGGATCCAGCAGCCTTGCTGCTTTGACCCCTTAAAAAAAAAACAGGGTTCAAAGATCATAGCCGCAAGGGTGAGCTGACAGATCAGCAGGCACTGAACCCCACCCACCCCAGACCAACAATGTGCAAAGCCTTAGTTTGAGCTGGGAGGTTTTAGGGTGGCTTCGGTGGCAGCAGGGGAATAAAAAAGCTCTTAAGAGCTGTCGGGGCAGGCAGCCAACCACAGCAGTGTCTGACACAAAGGATTTAATGCAGAGTTATGTTGGCCGGTGACGTCTGCCATTAACTGCTGTGGTCTTTGAGAAGGCACTGAGCTCACTTCGTTTAACTATTGAGGTTTTATTTTATTTATTTTTATTTATTTATTTTGATCCGGAGCTGTAGACAGACCGGGTTTGGCAGCTGGGCGTTTTCACTATCAGTCCAAGAGAGTTAAAATATGCTTTGTCGAATCTGTTCTTCACCACAGATGGATCTTTGTGGTCTATCTATTTGTAGGAGGGTTGTGTTAAACGTGTTATCATTTTCTCAACCAAGCACTTAAGTTAAAGAAAAAAAAAAACAATTTTAATCTTTCATGATTCTTCATTTTGTCAGTCACTGCCACTTCTTTCAGATGGCAGTTTCGTATATTTAGTTTTGGAAAGAAACTCCCTGTGTAATGATCATAACTGTACAATTTGTTCATCAGGATAGTCGCCCCATGTCAACTCATGGATCTTTTAATAACCTCTTTCTATGGATCTTTTAGTAACCTCTCCATTCAAAAGAAGCAGTAGGACCCTATCTTTCTTTTTCTACACATCTGGAATACATGACATCTGTTTAACAGCACTGGCCAACCAGGAAGACTGTTGGTTACTTTGGCTTATCGTTGTGAGGTCTGAAAATGGGCAATGAAGTAGTATCTGAGATTTCGGCTCTTGACCTCAGTTTTTGTTTCAAAATCCCCTGAAATGAAATTATTACCATTACAAAAAAAACAAACAAAAGAAACATGCAGGAGTCCCCCTACACCTCCTCACTCAGCATCACTCCATTCATTTCTTTTTCCTTCTTTCCCGATCTCTCCTATCCTCTTTATCTCTTTACTTGCCTCCCTACTTCACTCCCTCTGCTCTTCCTCTCCTCTCCTCGATCTACTTGGATTTTCACGCACAACCATCTCTAGGGTTTACAGAGAATGGTCCGAAAAAGAGAAAATATCCAGTGATCGGCAGTTCTGTGGGCGAAAATGCCTTGTTGATGCCAGAGGTCAGAGGAGAAAGGCCAGACTGGTTCGAGCTGATAGAAAGGCAACAGTAACTCAAATAACCACTCATTACAACCGAGGTATGCAGAAGAGCATCTCTGAACGCACAACACGTCGAACCTTGAGGCAGATGGGCTACAGCAGCAGAAGACCACACCGGGTGCCACTCCTGTCAGCTAAGAACAGGAAACTGAGGCTACAATTCGCACAGGCTCACCAAAATTGGACAATAGAAGATTGGAAAAACGTTGCCTGGTCTGATGAGTCTCGATTTCTGCTGGGACATTCGGATGGTAGGGTCAGAATTTGGCGTCAACAACATGAAAGCATGGATCCATCCTGCCTTGTATCAACGGTTTAGGTTGGTGGTGGTGGTGTAATGGTGTGGGGGATATTTTCTTGGCACACTTTGGGCCCCTTAGTACCAATTGAGCATCGTGTCAACGCCACAGCCTACCTGAGTATTGTTGCTAACCATGTCCATCCCTTTATGACCACAGTGTTCCCATCTTCTGATGGCTACTTCCAGCAGGATAACGCGCCGTGTCATGAAGCTCGAATCATCTCAGACTGGTTTCTTGAACATGACAATGAGTTCACTGTACTCAAATGGCCTCCACAGTCACCAGATCTCAATCCAATAGAGCACCTTTGGGATGTGGTGGACCGGGAGATTCGCATCATGGATGTGCAGCGGACAAATCTGCAGCAACTGCGTGATGCTATCATGTCAATATGGACCAAACTCTCTGAGGAATGTTTCCAGTCCCTTGTGGAATCTATGCCACGAAGGATTAAGGCAGTTCTGAAGGCAAAAGGGGGTCCAACCCGGTACTAGCAAGGTGTACCTAATAAAGTGGCCAGTGAGTGTATATTGCAATGTCTTTTCTTCCTATTTGACTCTCCTCCTATACTCTTCCACAGGGTCTACAAATCTCAATCGTTTAGGACCAAAATACATCTCTGACCTGCTTTTAGCATATGAACCCTCTTAACCTCTCAAGTCATCTTGGAAAGGTCTGGCAACTATTCCCAGAGTTAAAACAAAACATGTTGAAGCAGCATTTATTTACTATGCTTTACAAAGCTGGAACAAACTTCCAGAGGATCTAAGGGTGCTTCACACCTGGTTTGTTTGGAGCGGTTGTTTCGAAACCGGAAGCATGTCCCCACAATGATCGGTTCATTTGGGTGGACGTGAACACAGCAATCGCACTCGAACGCGGGGGAAAAACAAGCAGGCTGAGATCACCAAGAAAGGATGGTCTCAGCTGCTTTCAATCGAATCCTGGAGGAGTTCGTTTGCAGTGAGAACGCCTTCTGACCCAACAGACCAAAACAAGCTAGGGTGATGCGTCTTCAGAATATAAACTGATGTATGAATATGTCACTGTATGCATTATTTAAAGTGCACCTTCTATTACTGAAGTGTCTTGAAACAGCACGTCTTCATACGAAATGCACCAACACATTACTTTCGAAACCAAGTCTAGATTTACGTTCAAAGTGAATGCGATACTTGTGCTGCTAATGTCGCTAGGGGGAACCAGGAGGAACCAGTGTAGGGAAGTGGGAGTGACTTTCCAATATGAGTGGAGAAGGGTAACTAATTCTATTGACGTGTATGTATTAACAATTGCTGAGTATAAGGTGATGGGTATGGACAATTGGACAGCATTGGTTGTAAAGGTGTTTTGTACGGACGTTTTATAACTGGACTGTCTGAACTGAACAAGGAGGGGTTGCCTCACGCCTATCGACCTGTGCTAGTTGCCCTAATTGACTTGAGCAGCGTCAGGTGTGGCGCCTGGCATAATTGGCAGCAGCTGACAGACAAAAGGACTCTGAGGCTGAAGCAGGGGGACGTGAACCAGATGGCAGCAGCCACGGAGGCGATTCCGTCGGAGGCCTGGAAGCATCAGCGGAGAGTTAGGGATTTGCCCCCCCCCCCCCCCCCCCCTTCAAGATAAGTGCCGCTCACG